>NW_024057783.1:0-87319 GCF_016432855.1 Salvelinus namaycush | reverse complement strand
AGCATTGTATATTATCTCACGTTGTCACACAGCATTGTATATTATCTCACGTTGTCATGACGCATTGTTATTATCTCACGTTGTCATCACAGCATTGTATATTATCTCACGTGTCATGCAGCATTGTATATTATCTCACGTTTGTCATCACAGCATTGTATATATCTCACGTTGTCATGACAGCTTGTTATTATCTCACTTGTCATGACAGCATTGTATATTATCTCACGTTGTCATCACAGCATTGTATATTATCTCACGTTGTCATCGCAGCATTGTATATTATCTCACGTTGTCATCACAGCATTGTATATTATCTCACGTTGTCATCACAGCATTGTATATTATCTCACGTTGTCATGACAGCATTGTATATTATCTCACGTTGTCATCGCTGCATTGTATGTTATCTCACGTTGTCATCACAGGATTGTATATTATCTCACGTTGTCATCACAGCATTGTATATTATCTCACGTTGTTATCACAGCATTGTATATTATCTCACGTTGTCATCACAGCATTGTATATTATCTCACGTTGTCATCACAGCATTGTATATTATCTCACGTTGTCATCGCAGCATTGTATATTATCTCTCGTTGTCATGCAGCATTGTATATTATCTCACGTTGCATCACAGCATTGTATATTATCTCACGTTGTCATCACAGCATTGTATATTATCTTCACGTTGTCATCACAGCATTGTATATTATCTCACGTTGTCATGACAGCATTGTATATTATCTCACGTTGTCATCACAGCATTGTATATTATCTCACGTTGTCATGACAGCATTGTATATTATCTCACGTTGTCATCGCAGCATTGTATATTATCTAACGTTGTCATCACAGCATTGTATATTATTTCACGTTGTCATGGCAGCATTGTATATTATCTCACATTGTCATGGCAGCATTGTATATTATCTCACGTTGTCATCACAGCATTGTATATTATCTAACGTTGTCATCACAGCATTGTATATTATCTCACGTTGTCATGGCAGCATTGTATATTATCTCACGTTGTCATGGCAGCATTGTATATTATCTAACGTTGTCATCGCAGCATTGTATATTATCTCACGTTGTCATCACAGCATTGTATATTATCTCACGTTGTCATCACAGCATTGTATATTATCTCACGTTGTCATGACAGCATTGTATATTATCTCACGTTGTCATCACAGCATTGTATATTATCTCACGTTGTCATCGCAGCATTGTATATTATCTCACGTTGTCATGACAGCATTGTATATTATCTCACGTTGTCATCGCAGCATTGTATACTATCTCACGTTGTCATGACAGCATTGTATATTATCTCACGTTGTCATGACAGCATTGTATATTATCTCACGTTGTCATGACAGCATTGTATATTATCTCACGTTGTCATGACAGCATTGTATATTATCTCACGTTGTCATGACAGCATTGTATATTATCTAACATTGTCATGACAGCATTGTATATTATCTCACGTTGTCATGACAGCATTGTATATTATCTAACATTGTCATGACAGCATTGCATATTATCTCACGTTGTCATCACAGCATTGTATATTATCTCACGTTGTCATCACAGCATTGTATATTATCTCACGTTGTCATCGCAGCATTGTATATTATCTCACGTTGTCATCGCAGCATTGTATATTATCTCACGTTGTCATCGCAGCATTGTATATTATCTCACGTTGTCATCGCAGCATTGTATATTATCTCACGTTGTCATCACAGCATTGTATATTATCTCACGTTGTCATCGCAGCATTGTATATTATCTCACGTTGTCATCGCAGCATTGTATATTATCTCACGTTGTCATCACAGCATTGTATATTATCTCACGTTGTCATCGCAGCATTGTATATTATCTCACGTTGTCATCGCAGCATTGTATATTATCTCACGTTGTCATCGCAGCATTGTATATTATCTCACGTTGTCATGACAGCATTGTATATTATCTCATGTTGTCATGGCAGCATTGTATATTATCTCACGTTGTCATGACAGCATTGTATATTATCTCACGTTGTCATCACAGCATTGTATATTATCTCACGTTGTCATCGCAGCATTGTATATTATCTCACGTTGTCATCACAGCATTGTATATTATCTCACGTTGTCAAGGCAGCATTGTATATTATCGCACGTTGTCATGACAGCATTGTATATTATCTCACGTTGTCATGGCAGCATTGTATATTATCTCACGTTGTCATCACAGCAATGTATATTATCTCACGTTGTCATCACAGCATTGTATATTATCTCATGTTGTCATGACAGCATTGTATATTATCTCACGTTGTCATCGCAGCATTGTATATTATCTCACGTTGTCATCACAGCATTGTATATTTTCTCACGTTGTCATGACAGCATTGTATATTATCTCACGTTGTCATCACAGAATTTGTCACGCCCTGGCCTTAGTATTCTTTGTTTTCTTTATTATTTTAGTTAGGTCAGGGTGTGACATGGGGAATGTTTGTGTTTTGTCTCGTCTTGGGTGGTTATATGGAAAAGGGGGTGTTGGGTTTAGTGTATGGGTTTGTGTTTAGTGAATGTTTCTAGGTATGTCTATGGTTGCCTGAGTGGTTCTCAATCAGAGACAGATGTCTTTCATTTGTCTCTGATTGGGAGCCATATTTAAGGCAGCCATGGGCATCATGTGTTTGTGGGTAATTGTCTATGTTGAACGTTTGTTGCTTGTCCATGCACTTACGTCGTTAGTTTCACGGTCGTTTGTTGTTTTGTTTAGTTTGTATTCAGTGTTCGTTTTCGTGTTTTTCCCTTCTCTAAATAAAAGAGAATGTATTTTGCACACGCTGCGCCTTGGTCCTCTCTCTCACCCATAGACGATCGTGACAGCATTGTATATTATCTCACGTTGTCATGACAGCAATGTATATTATCTCACGTTGTCATCACAGCATTGTATATTATCTCACGTTGTCATCACAGCATTGTATATTATCTCACATTGTCATCGCAGCATTGTATATTATCTCACGTTGTCATGACAGCATTGAATATTACCTCACGTTGTCATCACAGCATTGTATATTATCTCACGTTGTCATCACAGCATTGTATATTATCTCACGTTGTCATCACAGCATTGTATATTATCTCACGTTGTCATCACAGCATTGTATATTATCTCACGTTGTCATGACAGCATTGTATATTATCTCACGTTGTCATGACAGCATTGTATATTATCTCACGTTGTCATCGCAGCATTGTATATTATCTCACGTTGTCATCACAGCATTGTATATTATCTCACGTTGTCATGACAGCATTGTATATTATCTCACGTTGTCATGACAGCATTGTATATTATCTCACGTTGTCATCGCAGCATTGTATATTATCTCACGTTGTCATGACAGCATTGTATATTATCTCACGTTGTCATGACAGCATTGTATATTATCTCACGTTGTCATGACAGCATTGTATATTATCTCACGTTGTCATCGCAGCATTGTATATTATCTCACGTTGTCATGACAGCATTGTATATTATCTCACGTTGTCATCACAGCATTGTATATTATCTCACGTTGTCATCGCAGCATTGTATATTATCTCACGTTGTCATGACAGCATTGTATATTATCTCACGTTGTCATCACAGCATTGTATATTATCTCACGTTGTCATCGCAGCATTGTATATTATCTCACGTTGTCATGACAGCATTGTATATTATCTCACGTTGTCATCGCAGCATTGTATATTATCTCACGTTGTCATGACAGCATTGTATATTATCTCACGTTGTCATCACAGCATTGTATATTATCTCACGTTGTCATGACAGCAATGAGTAATCTCTCACGTTGTTTAGGTGTTTTCTGTGTGAAGAAGTGCTCAGTTCTGGCTGTCAACAACATGAAAAGAAAAACAGATTATTTTCTTTCCTGGCTGTCACGGTCGTCACCCTGAGGTGCACTTTTAAAAGGCTTTTAGTCTAATTAATTTCCCCACTTCCACATCTACTTCCCTTTAAATGAATGGCCCTCTAAACATATATCAGCTGAATGCATTTCACTGTGTTTTATTGAACATTTCCTGCCTCACTCTGCTCACTCACTCACTCCCCAAGCCACACGACGCTCTCAGTCTTAACCATTAAGATTCTGATGTTTTTCAGTTGTGAGCATTACCCAGAAACAATTTTCACTTTCACGGGGAGGAATGCAGAGAAGAAAAAAAAACGTGAAAAACACGTTATCTGCCGAACAGAGGTGCCTTGTCCGCATTAAAAATACATAATGTTTTATTATTCAGTTATTTTGTCGTCGTATCACCACACAAAGCAGGATCGATATTCCTGACGAGGTGGCAGATGCTGGGGGAGCTGCAATTAGGGGACAAACACACACACACACACACACACACACACACACACACACACACACACACACACACACACACACACACACACACAGGTACAAAGGCTGACTGGTTGATGAATCAGAGTGAGGTCTGTTGTGCTGTCGTGTGTGTGTGTGTGTGTGTGTGTGTGTGTGTGTGTGTGTGTGTGTGTGTGTGTGTGTGTGTGTGTGTGTGTGTGTGTGTGTGTGTGTGTGTGTGTGTGTAGTTCAGATCCTGGGGGCGCAGGTGTTCAAACTAAATTCAGAATTGTGGGGGATTAAGGCCCTGCGTATAGAACACTCTCTCTCTCTCTCTCTCTCTCTCTCTCTCTCTCTCTCTCTCTCTCTCTCTCTCTCTCTCACTCTGTCCATCTCTCCATCTCTCACTCTCAATTTAGTTCAATTCAATTCAAGGGGCTCTCTCTCTCTTTCATTCTGTCCCTCTCTCACTCTCTACCTCGCTGTAATAAGATAATGTTTCATTTATTTGTGAGGATATGAGACTATCATTTTGTATGTTTGAAGCTCAGAGATCTGGTTTTGGATGGTAGGTGGTTTAATATCTGGTTTTAGATCTGGTTTAATATCTGGTTTAATGTCTGGTTTAATATCTGGTTTTAGATCTGGTTTAATATCTGGTTTAATGCCTGGTTTTAGATCTGGTTTAATATGTGGTTTAATATCTGGTTTAATATCTGGTTTTAGATCTGGTTTAATATCTGGGTTTAGATCAGGTTTTGGATGGTAGGTGGTTTTAGATCTGGTTTTAGGTCTGGTTTTAGATCAGGTTTTGGACTGTATGTGGTTTTAGATCAGGTTTTGGATGGTAGGTGGTTTTAGATCTGGTTTTAGGTCTGGTTTTAGATCAGGTTTTGGACTGTATGTGGTTTTAGATCTGGTTTAATATCTGGTTTTAGATCAGGTTTTGGACTGTATGTGGGTTTAGATCAGGTTTTAGATGGTAGGGAGGTTTAATATCAGGTTTTGGATGGTAGGGAGGTTTAATATCAGGTTTTGGATGGTAGGTGGTTTTCTCGTCAGACAAAAAAGGAAAAGGATTTTATTGTCTGTGGCATGGAGGGAAAGACAGTAGCCAAACCGACTCGCACTGGTTATACAAACTAGTTGCTGCCATAGGTTATCCATCATACCATCTGGTAGTGCCTGTCTTGACTGCATCAAAGCGTTGTAAAGAAGCTAGCTAGCTACAGTAGCCAGCTAAGTTAGCTAGGTAAAGTAACAAGGCTAAGCTAGCGAGCTGAAAGTAACAAGGCTAAGCCAACGAGCTAAAAGTAACAAGGCTAAGCTAGCTAGGTAAAGTAACAAGGCTAAGCTAGCTAGGTAAAGTAACAAGGCTAAGCTAGCTAGGTAAAGTAACAAGGCTAATTGAGGCTATTTTGCTGAGCTCCCCATGCTTGTCTACATCAACTCCAGTCATTTGAAACAACAGCCTACTCCTTCTCATTTAGACAACTTCATTCAGCCTACCTGTTGGTTGATCACTGTAGCCTACTCCTTCTCATTAGACAACTTCATTCAGCCTACCTGTTGGTTGATCACTGTAGCCTACTCCTTCTCATTAGTCAACTTCATTCAGCCTACCTGTTGGTTGATCACTGCAGCCTACTCCTTCTCATTAGACAACTTCATTCAGCCTACCTGTTGGTTGATCACTGTAGCCTACTCCTTCTCATTAGACAACTTCATTCGGCCTACCTGTTGGTTGATCACTGTAGCCTACTCCTTCTCATTAGACAACTTCATTCAGCCTACCTGTTGGTTGATCACTGTAGCCTACTCCTTCTCATTAGACAACTTCATTCGGCCTACCTGTTGGTTGATCACTGTAGCCTACTCCTTCTCATTAGTCAACTTCATTCAGCCTACCTGTTGGTTGATCACTGTAGCCTACTCCTTCTCATTTAGACAACTTCATTCAGCCTACCTGTTGGTTGATCACTGTAGCCTACTCCTTCTCATTAGTCAACTTCATTCAGCCTACCTATTGGTTGATCACTGTAGCCTACTCCTTCTCATTAGACAACTTCATTCAGCCTACCTGTTGGTTGATCACTGTAGCCTACTCCTTCTCATTTAGACAACTTCATTCAGCCTACCTGTTGGTTGATCACTGTAGCCTACTCCTTCTCATTAGACAACTTCATTCAGCCTACCTGTTGGTTGATCACTGTAGCCTACTCCTTCTCATTAGACAACTTCATTCAGCCTACCTGTTGGTTGATCACTGCAGCCTACTCCTTCTCATTAGACAACTTCATTCAGCCTACCTGTTGGTTGATCACTGTAGCCTACTCCTTCTCATTAGACAACTTCATTCAGCCTACCTGTTGGTTGATCACTGTAGCCTACTCCTTCTCATTAGTCAACTTCATTCAGCCTACCTGTTGGTTGATCACTGCAGCCTACTCCTTCTCATTAGACAACTTCATTCAGCCTACCTGTTGGTTGATCACTGTAGCCTACTCCTTCTCATTAGACAACTTCATTCAGCCTACCTGTTGGTTGATCACTGCAGCCTACTCCTTCTCATTAGACAACTTCATTCAGCCTACCTGTTGGTTGATCACTGTAGCCTACTCCTTCTCATTAGACAACTTCATTCGGCCTACCTGTTGGTTGATCACTGTAGCCTACTCCTTCTCATTAGTCAACTTCATTCAGCCTACCTGTTGGTTGATCACTGTAGCCTACTCCTTCTCATTTAGACAACTTCATTCAGCCTACCTGTTGGTTGATCACTGTAGCCTACTCCTTCTCATTAGTCAACTTCATTCAGCCTACCTATTGGTTGATCACTGTAGCCTACTCCTTCTCATTAGACAACTTCATTCAGCCTACCTGTTGGTTGATCACTGTAGCCTACTCCTTCTCATTTAGACAACTTCATTCAGCCTACCTGTTGGTTGATCACTGTAGCCTACTCCTTCTCATTTAGACAACTTCATTCAGCCTACCTGTTGGTTGATCACTGTAGCCTACTCCTTCTCATTAGACAACTTCATTCAGCCTACCTGTTGGTTGATCACTGTAGCCTACTCCTTCTCATTTAGACAACTTCATTCAGCCTACCTGTTGGTTGATCACTGTAGCCTACTCCTTCTCATTAGTCAACTTCATTCAGCCTACCTGTTGGTTGATCACTGCAGCCTACTCCTTCTCATTAGACAACTTCATTCAGCCTACCTGTTGGTTGATCACTGTAGCCTACTCCTTCTCATTAGACAACTTCATTCAGCCTACCTGTTGGTTGATCACTGCAGCCTACTCCTTCTCATTAGACAACTTCATTCAGCCTACCTGTTGGTTGATCACTGTAGCCTACTCCTTCTCATTAGACAACTTCATTCAGCCTACCTGTTGGTTGATCACTGCAGCCTACTCCTTCTCATTAGACAACTTCATTCAGCCTACCTGTTGGTTGATCACTGTAGCCTACTCCTTCTCATTTAGACAACTTCATTCAGCCTACCTGTTGGTTGATCACTGTAGCATACTCCTTCTCATTAGTCAACTTCATTCAGCCTACCTGTTGGTTGATCACTGTAGCCTACTCCTTCTCATTAGACAACTTCATTCAGCCTACCTGTTGGTTGATCACTGTAGCCTACTCCTTCTCATTAGACAACTTCATTCAGCCTACCTGTTGGTTGATCACTGTAGCCTACTCCTTCTCATTTAGACAACTTCATTCAGCCTACCTGTTGGTTGATCACTGCAGCCTACTCCTTCTCATTTAGACAACTTCATTCAGCCTACCTGTTGGTTGATCACTGCAGCCTACTCCTTCTCATTTAGTCAACTTCATTCAGCCTACCTGTTGGTTGATCACTGTAGCCTACTCCTTCTCATTAGTCAACTTCATTCAGCCTACCTGTTGGTTGATCACTGTAGCCTACTCCTTCTCATTAGACAACTTCATTCAGCCTACCTGTTGGTTGATCACTGTAGCCTACTCCTTCTCATTAGACAACTTCATTCAGCCTACCTGTTGGTTGATCACTGTAGCCTACTCCTTCTCATTTAGACAACTTCATTCAGCCTACCTGTTGGTTGATCACTGTAGCCTACTCCTTCTCATTAGACAACTTCATTCAGCCTACCTGTTGGTTGATCACTGTAGCCTACTCCTTCTCATTAGACAACTTCATTCAGCCTACCTGTTGGTTGATCACTGTAGCCTACTCCTTCTCATTAGACAACTTCATTCAGCCTACCTGTTGGTTGATCACTGTAGCCTACTCCTTCTCATTAGTCAACTTCATTCAGCCTACCTGTTGGTTGATCACTGTAGCCTACTCCTTCTCATTTAGACAACTTCATTCAGCCTACCTGTTGGTTGATCACTGTAGCCTACTCCTTCTCATTAGACAACTTCATTCAGCCTACCTGTTGGTTGATCACTGTAGCCTACTCCTTCTCATTAGACAACTTCATTCAGCCTACCTGTTGGTTGATCACTGTAGCCTACTCCTTCTCATTAGACAACTTCATTCAGCCTACCTGTTGGTTGATCACTGCAGCCTACTCCTTCTCATTAGACAACTTCATTCAGCCTACCTGTTGGTTGATCACTGTAGCCTACTCCTTCTCATTAGACAACTTCATTCAGTAATAAACTGTGATTCCTTTCTTTGCATTGATTAGTAATCTCCCATTACACATGGAGCCTCTGAATGTAGTGCTGCTATGATTGGCCGACAATAACAACAAGCTACCTGTACCTCTTTTTTAAGGGGGAAACTCATAAAACTGTTGTTTCATAAAACTGTTGTTTCATAAAACTGTTAAATATAATGGTCTATCCTTGTCGGAAAAGTTTTTTTTTAAATGTGTCAGCATGTGCGCAACTGGTCGAAAGAAGTCGGGTGCAGAGATGAGTGACCAGGCTTTAATCAGGGAAACAGCCGGACGCAACTGCATCACAACACTCCGGCCCGAGGAAAAAGCGAATAGCGCACAAATTACACAAACTTGTACAAAATACAAAAACCACGAGTTACAAATATACCCGGCACAAAACCAGCCTTAGCCACACACATAACGACCTAACAATACCACATACAGACATGGGGGGGAACAGAGGATAATATACACGTGGAGTAATGAGGGGATGTAAACCAGGTGTGCGGGAAAACAAGACAAAACAAATGGAAAATGAAAGGTGGAGCGGTGATGGCTAGAAGACCGGTGACGTTGACCGCCGAACGCCGCCCGAACAAGGAGAGGGACCGACTTCGGCGGGAGTCGTGACAAATATATATATATTTTTCTCTATAAAATGAATACTCTCCCAAGTAATGGAATAGTAACGTTAGTTCGGATAACCGTGCCAATCCATAAGAGGGAGTACAAATGCCACAGCTCTGAGCCCCAGCTGGCCCCAAGACTCGCTTATCTCTCTTCAAAGAGCCTGTTGAGGGAGATCCAGGCCTTCACCTCAGGAACACATTCCGATACTGTCACGCCCTGACCTTAGAGAGCCTTTTTATGTTTCTATTGTGTTTGGTCGGGGTGTGATTTGGGGTGGGCATTCTATGCTTTGTTTTCTATGTTTCTTTATTTCTATGTTTTGGCCGGGTATGGTTCTCAATCAGAGACAGCTGTCTATCGTTGTCTCTGATTGGGAATCATACTTAGGTAGCCCTTTTTCCCTCCTTTCAGTGTGGGTAGTTGACTTTGTTAGTGGCCTGCATAGCCCAGTTAAGCTTCACAGTCGTTTCTATGTTTATTGTTTTGTAGGTGACATCATTATAATAAAAGTATGTACGCTTCTTCCTCCACCGACGACTGCCGTGACAGAACTACCCACCACCAAAGGACCAAGCAGCGTGGCCAGGAGGAGCAGGGATCCTGGGCCCGGGAGAAGAGAGAATGGAGGACACCGTGACAGATACACGTCCAGTCAAAAGTTTGGGGTCATTTAGAAATGTTCTTGTTTTTGAAAGAAAAGCAACATTCCATTTTTGTCCATTAAAATAACATCATATTGACTAGAAATACAGTGTAGACATTGTTCAAGTTGTAAATGACTATTGTAGCTGGAAACGGCAGATTTCTTATGAAATATCTATGTAGACGTACAGAGGCCCATTATCATCTACCATCACTCCTGTTTTGCAATTTCACGTTGTGTTAGCTAATCCAAGTTTATCGTTTTAAAAGGCTAATTGATCATTTGAAAACCCTTTTGCAATTATGTTAGCAAAGCTGAAAACTGTTGTTCGGATTAAAGAAGCAATAAAACTGGCCTTCTTTGGACTTGTTGAGTACCTGGAGCGTCAGCATTTGTGGGTTCGATTACAGCCTCAAAATGGCCAGAAACAAAGCACTTTCTTCTGAAACTCGTCGGTCTATTCTTGTTCTGAGAAATTAAGGCTATTCCATGCGAGAAATTGCCAAGAAACTGAAGATCTAGTACAACACTGTGTACTACTCTCTTCACAGAACAGCGCAAACGGGCTCTAACCAGAAAATAAAAGAGGAACGGGAGGCCCCAGTGCACGACTGGGCAAGAGAACAAGTACATTAGAGTGTCTAGTTTGAGAAACAGACGCCTCACAGTCTTCAACTGGCAGCTTCATTAAAAAGTACACGCAAAACACCAGTCTCAACGTCAACAGTGAAGAGGCGACTCTGGGATGCTGGCCTTCTAGGCAGAGTTGCAAAGAAAAAGCCATATCTCAGACTGGCCAATAAAAAGAAAAGATTAAGATGGGCAAAGGAACACAGACTCTGGACAGAGGAACTCTGATGATCAGACAGATAATCTGCTTCCTCGTTTGTTTATGCCAAGCAGCGCCGAGCAGAGCGCTGAGAGATGAGCTGAGCACTGGGCTGAGAATCATAGCTGTCCCTCTGTGCCTACCCCATATCACTCTATGTTTTCTAATGAACGCATAGACTACACACAAACAACTGGTCCCTGGTCTGACTCACAGCAAACAACTAGTCTGACTCACAGCAAACAACTGGTCCCTGGTCTGACTCACAGCAAACAACTGGTCTCTGGTCTGACTCACAGCAAACAACTGGTCTCTGGTCTGACTCACAGCAAACAACTGGTCCCTGGTCTGACTCACAGCAAACAACTGGTCCCTGGTCTGACTCACAGCAAACAACTGGTCCCTGGTCTGACTCACAGCAAACAACTGGTCTCTGGTCTGACTCACAGCAAACGACTGGTCCCTGGTCTGACTCACAGCAAACGACTGGTCCCTGGTCTGACTCACAGCAAACGACTGGTCCCTGGTCTGACTCACAGCAAACGACTGGTCCCTGGTCTGACTCACAGCAAACGACTGGTCCCTGGTCTGACTCACAGCAAACGACTGGTCCCTGGTCTGACTCACAGCAAACAACTGGTCTCTGGTCTGACTCACAGCAAACGACTGGTCCCTGGTCTGACTCACAGCAAACGACTGGTCCCTGGTCTGACTCACAGCAAACGACTGGTCCCTGGTCTGACTCACAGCAAACGACTGGTCCCTGGTCTGACTCACAGCAAACGACTGGTCCCTGGTCTGACTCACAGCAAACGACTGGTCCCTGGTCTGACTCACAGCAAACGACTGGTCCCTGGTCTGACTCACAGCAAACGACTGGTCCCTGGTCTGACATACAGCATCATTGACAGCCCAGCCCTTTCTCTCAGCTGCAGGGATGAGAGAGAGACAGAGATGTCAGACCTGTGTAATGTAACCTAACCTGTGAGGTGAGGGCATTGTGTTTTTTAATAACCTTTATTTAACTTCTTATGGCTGCAAGGCAAAGTGTTGAGTAGCCAGTGAAATCGTGCCCATTTCAAACGGCCTCCTACTCAAATCTTGCTCGTACAATATGAATATTATTATTCTTTTTGGATAGAAAACACTTTCTAGTTTCTAAAACAGTTGAAATTATTTCTCTGAGTGAAACAGAAGTCCTTCTGCAGCACTTTTCCTGACCAGGAAGTGAAATGTCAGAAATCAATGCTCTTTTCAACTTGATGCCTATACATGGTCTTGACACTTAGGAGTCTGCTGACACTCTATACGCCTTCCTATTGGTGTAAAGAGGATGTCAGAGAAGAAATTTTTGTGCTCATCTTGTTCTGTGGTGGAAAAAAACCTATTTCTTTGACTTGACCGTCCACTTCCGGTACTCTGAAGGAAGTGGGACTGACTTCTGTTTTGCCTTCGTAACGAACGGCTAACATCTCCGGCTCGAATTTTTTTTGATACATGTGACCATATCATCGTAATGTATGTTTTTTCAATATAGTTTAATCAGATTATTGAAACTTTATTCGGGAGTTTTGCCGTGTTCCGTCCTCTGACTGTGTTTACGTTGGAGAAATTTATGCCATCGGCTAGTGCCAATGCTAATTGAAGAGGGAAATTTGCCATTCTGAATCGAAACAACGACTCATCTGGACAGAGGACACCTTCTTCAACATTCTGATGAAAGATCAGCAAAAGTAAGACCCATTTTATGATGTTATTTCATATATCTGTCGTGCATGTGAACTGGCCGTGGGCGCCCAATTGTGTCTGTCTATTGTAGCTACGCTAATATAGCGATACATTTTGTTTTCGCTGTAAAACATTTAATAAATCGGAAATATTGTTTGGAATCACAAGATGCCTGTCTTTCAATTGCTGCAGACTATGTATTTTTCAGAAATGTTTTATGATGAGTAATTAGCTATTTGACGTTGGTGTCTGTAAATATTATGGCTGCTTTCGGTGCAATTTCGGATTGTAGCTGAAATGTAAACTATGGTTTATACATGAAATATGCAAATTTTTCAAACAAAACATATGCTATACAATAAATATGTTATCAGACTGTCATCTGATGAATTTGTTTCTTGGTTAGTGGCTATTTATATCTTTATTTGGTCGAATTTGTGATAGCACCTGATGGAGTAAGAAACTGATGGAGTTAGAAAAGTGGTGTCTTTTGCTAACGTGGTTAGCTAATAGATTTACATATTTTGTCTTCCCTGTAAAACATTTTAAAAATCGGACATGTTGGCTTGATTCACAAGATGTGCACCTTTCATCTGGTTTCTTGGACTTGTTAATGTGTGAAAGTTAAATATTTAAAAAAAATAGATTTTGAATTTCGCGCCCTGCACTTTGAGCTGGATGTTGTCATAAGTGTACCGGTGTCGGGCTGCCCCCGTAAAAGGTTAACTATGCAGGTCAGTTAAAAACAAATTCTTATTTTCAATGACAGCCTAGGAACAGTGGGTTCCTTGGTTAGGGGCAGAACGATAGATTTGTACCTTGTCAGCTCGGGGATTCAAACTTGCAACCTTTCGGTTACTAGTCCAACGCTCTAACCACTAGGCTACGCTGCCGCCACTGTGTTGAAGCCATCTTTAGCCTCTATCTTGGATCTCCCCCCAAAAACAGAGTAAAACATATTTTTGGAAGCTGTGGAAATGCATTTATTAAATTTTACATTTGTGACCCGTTTCAGGAAACTAGGCGTATTTTGCGGGTCACTACCTCAGAGGAGAGCCGTTTGAACATAATATTTTTTTGTTAAATCAAAATATTTAGTTTTTTTTGCCAGAAATGCCCTCTGGAACATGTGAACTTTCATGTGCCTTAATTACAAACTTGTATTTCATCTGTAAAAAACTAAGAAAATTGGTAAATTACGAGCCTCGTTGGTTTAGCCACAGAAAAAGTCAGCAACCTTCCTGCTAGCCGTGATTGGCTGAGATAATGAGATAATGAGTGGGCTGTACAATGTTAGAGATGAGTTCGGATTGGTCTGCCATATAGCACGTTTCTGTCTATTTGAGCTGGTTTGTATGTGTAGGTAATCCTGTCTAACAAGGCTTTTTAAACAAATGTATTGCATAGTATAATTGCATATGTGTTGCTCTCCACTTTCTGGACGACCTGTCTGTCTGTCTGTCTGTCTGTCTGTCTGTCTGTCTGTCTGTCTGTCTGTCTGTCTGTCTGTCTGTCTGTCTGTCTGTCTGTCTGTCTCTCTCTCTCTCTCCCTCACTCTGTCCATCTCTCACTCTCAATTTAGTTAAATTCAATTCAAGGGGCTCTCTCTCTCTTTCATTCTGTCCCTCTCTCTGGACGACCTGTCTGTCCCTCTCTCTGGACGACCTGTCTGTCTGTCTGTCTGTCTGTCTGTCTGTCTGTCTGTCTGTCTGTCTGTCTGTCTGTCTGTCTGTCTGTCTGTCTGTCTGTCTGTCTGTCTGTCTTTCATTCTGTCCCTGGACGACCTAGTTTTGAAATCAGTGATGATATAAGACATTTCTAAATTTGACTAAAATGATTGTACTGTTAGTTGGCTATCTAATGTTAGCTCGCTAGCTAACGTTACGTGTATGATTTTATTATTTGCTTGACTAGTTATAACCTAATGTTTGCTAGCTAACATTGAACCTGGTTGGTTAGCTACCTGCAGATTCATGCACGGTAGTAACGTCATGAGTTGGGATCATGGCTCATTGTTTACCTAGCTAGCTATATGTCTTAACAAACTACTCCACTATGCAAGTAACCATTTCGGGTGCGTTTGTAAATTCTGTCTGGCCATCTACTCCGATTTCAGAGCACTCTCGTCTGAGTGTGCCAGAGAGCAGAATAACTGATGAATTTACTCAACACCCGTTGAATATGGCCGGTGTCAGTAAATGTCGTTAAAAAAGCATAATTAAATTGTTGCCAGCAGCACAGTTGCAGTCACCAATGCTCTGGATAAAATAAAAACAGCCTAACCAGCTCTGCTAGGGTGAATAAAACGGTCAGAGTGAGCTGTTCTCTTAATTGTGTTTGGAAGTACCTAGTAAGCTAGCCAACGTTAATCAGTTAGCTTGGGTGCTTGACTGCCGTTGTTAGGACAGAACGCTCGGATCAACCCTACTCATCGGCCAGAGCGCTCCGAGAGTGAAACGCTCAGAATTTACAAACGGACAATCTGACAACACAGTTGCTGTCACCAACGCTCTGCATTACATAACAGCCTAACCAGCTCTGCTAGGGCGAGTAATGTTCAGTGAGCTGTTCTCTCATTTGTGTCTGGAAGTAGCTAGCAAGTTAGCCAGTTAGCTTGGGTTCTTGACTGCTGTTGTTAGTCCAGATCAAACCTTAAAGAGATGGGTCGGAAAAAAGCTTCAAATGGTGTGAATGATCCTGAATGGGTGTAGCTCTCCAGTAGGTACCAAAACATTCAAAGGCCATTTTCTCAAAAATAAGGTTACATGTTTATCAACTTTCAAAGCCCAATTACTTTCCCATTGTTCCTCAAATGCAGTGTATGATATACCATTTTGTAGCTCTGTGTCTCTACTTTTATCCAATGTAAAAAACACAATTTAAAATGTTGCTACATAAGACTGAATCAAGGCAGTTGATTGCATACTTTAAATTATATATTATGTGAAGTAGTCCTCCATGGGAATTAATGGATTTCTACAGTATTTCAACTAAATGTTCAACTAAATGTTTCAAAGACAAAGTGAAGACAGTAACATTACTACTTACTTTTTAGTACTTTTTTTAAACATATTTTCTTTAAAGTATGATTTTTTTGAAAGTACTAATGTTAATGTCCTCACTTTGTCCTTGAAACATTTATTTGAAACACTGTAGAATTCCATTCCCATGCTTCTTCTGGGGAGTTCCAATATGGCCGACCGATGGCTTCAATGCCCTCTCATTGGCCAGCATCAGCAACTCTATGTATATCAGTGCACAAATGTAACGGCCAAGGAATCAAAACCGGGTCATCAGTGAGATGCACACACCAAAGACAATAATGCCAGCTCACAAAACTGAAACATATTAGCCATTTAAAGAACCCAATATGTCCATATAGCAGCTGATTTCACCAATGGCAGACTGCACACCAACAGGACACCTATTTATTTGACTAGACAAACCAGTTAAGGACAAATTCTTATTTACAATGACAGCCTACCCCAGCAAAACTTGGCCAATTGCACACTGCCCTATGGTACTCCCAATCACAGCCAGATGTGATACAGCCTGGATTTGAACCAGGGACTGGTTCAAATCCTTTTGCACTGCGATGCAGTGCCTCAGACCGCTGTGCCACGTAGCCATATGACACCAGCTCACCTTCACTTAAAGATTATAGCTGTTTTACATGTGGTGGTGATAATATTTACTGAATGAAAGCCACATGGAACTGAGGCCACGGTGTGAAATGATTATACTCTCATCCCATAATCCTATAAACTCTAAAACTGTAGTCATGGTAACACCCCTCACTTTGAACAGAGCAATTTATCTAAAATCCTTCCTGGGTTTGGAGGAGCAGGAAGAGGAGAGGAGGAGAGGGGGAGATGAGAAGGAGGGGAAGAGCCAGAAGAGGAGAGGAGGAGGAGGAAATTAGGAGAGGAGGAGGAAGAGGAGAGGAAGAGGAGGAGCCAGAGGAGGAGAAGAGGAGCAGGATGGGAAGCAGGAGGACGAGAGGAGGAGCAGGAGAATGAGATGAGGAGGAGGACCAGAGGAGGAGGAGGAGCAGAGAGGAGATGAAGAGGAGAGGAGGAGGAGGACCAGAGAGGAGATGAAGAGGAGAGGAGGAGAAGGAGCTGGAAGAGGAGAGGAGGAGGAGGACCAGAGAGGAGATGAAGAGGAGAGGAGGAGAAGGAGCAGGAAGAGGAGAGGAGGAGGAGGACCAGAGAGGAGATGAAGAGGAGGAGGAGGAGCAGGAGAAGGAGATGAGGAGGAGGACCAGAGGAGCAGGAAGATGAGGAGCAGGAGAAGAGGAGCAGGAGAAGGAGGAGAAGGAGGACGAGAAGAGGAACAGGGGAAGAGGAGGAGGAGATGAGGAGCAGGAGGAGGAGGAGAGGAGGAAAGGAGCCGGGAGAGGTGAGAAGGAGCAGGAGAGGGGGAGGAGAGGAGGAGAGAGGGAGAGCAGGAGCAGGAGAGGGGTGAAAGGTAGAGCAGGATTAGGAGAGGAGGAGTGACTGTCTCTGTAAGATCCCATGGGATCCTCTCTTCAGAAGCAGAATGTTCACTGATTAATTCCTATTGATGAGATTCAGATGCTATTCTCGACTAAATGATATGAAGACATTATTAAGGCATTGGAATACACTAAGGTACAGTATACTAGAACAGGGACACATATTACTAAACAAGGTCTGGACTACTGCTGGTTTCTCTTCTACTTGATTATGAATTGCACCCACCTGGTGTCCCAGGTCTAAATCAGTCCCTGATTAGAGAGGAATCACCCACCTGGTGTCCCAGGTCTAAATCAGTCCCCGATTAGAAGAGAATCACCCACCTGGTGTCCCAGGTCTAAATCAGTATCAGTCCCTGATTAGAGGAGAATCACCCACCTGGTGTCCCAGGTCTAAATCAGTCCCTGATTAGAGGGGAATCACCCACCTGGTGTCCCAGGTCTAAATCAGTATCAGTCCCTGATTAGAGGAGAATCACCCACCTGGTGTCCCAGGTCTAAATCAGTCCCTGGAATCATTTGGAAGAATTCAATTTAAAAAAGCAGTGGATCTGGCTTCCAGGTTTGAATTTAAGGGTAATAGTTATAATTTTTTATTATTATTATTTATTTCACCTTCATTTAAACCAGGAAAATTACAATACAATATATTACAATACATTACCTTACAATACATTACAATACAAGATATTACAGTACAGTACAATACATTACAATACAACAAAATACATTACAAAACAATATATTACAATACATTAAAATACAATACATTACAATACAATAAAATATGTTACAATAAAATACAATACAATACATTACAATACATTACAATACATTATAATACAATACAATACATTATAATACAATACAATACATTATAATACAATACAATACATTACAATACATTACATTACAATACAATACAATACATTACATTACAATACAATACATTACAATACAATACAATACATTACAATACAATACATTATAATACAATACATTACAATACATTACAATACAATACAATACAATACAATACAATACATTACATTACAATACAATACAATACATTACATTACAATACAAAACAATACATTACAATACAATACATTATAATACAATATATTACATTACAATACAATATATTACATTACAAAATATTACATTACAATACATTACATTACAATACAATACAGTACATTACACTGCAATACATTACAATACAAGATAGTACATTACAATATATTACAATATATTACCTTACATTACATTATATTGCAATAAAATACAATACAATACGATACATTACAATCCAATATATTATAATACATTACAATGCATTACAATACATTACAATACAATACATTAACAACAATTACAATGGTAAATTACTCAGTGACACCTTCTCCTCCAGTTTTAAAGTATTTTGTCATTTATTCCCAGACCAAGGAGCACTGTAGGTGAAGGATTGCTTCCCCATTTCAGTCCTTTTCCTTGGAACTGAGAATGTGATCACTGAGAGGCTGCAGGATTGCGATGATGTTAAGTGAGGAGAGGAGTCAAATCCCTGCCTTGTTCACAAATACAGTACGCACCAGGGACTTCTGGTAGGAAGCGAGGGCCACATCACCATGTTGTATAGTTCACAGTCGTCTTCCATTAGTTATGATCCTAAGCGTTCTGTGATACACCGTATCCAGCATCTTAAGGGTAGTGGCAGAGGCTTGCATGTAAATAATGTTACCGTAATCCAAGACAGATTAACATGTCTCTTGCACAAGATCCATCCTAATTGACATAGAAAAAACAAGAATTGTTTCTAATATTAAAAACTTCAGTTTCTTTGTCAAGTTTTCAAATGTGCTGCTTAAAATGCAGCTTTTCATCTAAATACATGCCTAGGTACTTATAAGGAGATACCTTTCAGATCAGTTGGCCATTTACAGTTAATGCCTAGGTATTTATAAGGAGATACCCTTCCAATCAGTTGGTAATTTACAGTTCAAATCTGCAAATCACTCAATTTGTCTGCTTTGAGGTTAGACAAAACCATGTACTGGAGTCTTTCTGGCATTCAGCACGATTTCAGGTAGAGGAATTATTTCTGAATGGCATTCAGCACAGTTTCCAGAGGAAGAGTTGTTTCTGAATGGGATTCAGCACAGTTTCCAGAGGAAGAGTTGTTTCTGAATGGGATTCAGCACAGTTTTCAGAGGAAGAGTTGTTTCTGAATGGCATTCAGCACAGTTTCCAGAGGAAGAGTTGTTTCTGAATGGCATTCAGCACAGTTTCCAGAGGAAGGGTTGTTTCTGAATGGGATTCAGCACAGTTTCCAGAGGAAGGGTTGTTTCTGAATGGGATTCAGCACAGTTTCCAGAGGAAGAGTTGTTTCTGAATGGGATTCAGCACAGTTTCCAGAGGAAGGGTTGTTTCTGAATGGGATTCAGCACAGTTTCCAGAGGAAGAGTTGTTTCTGAATGGCATTCAACACAGTTTCCAGAGGAAGAGTTGTTTCTGAATGGGATTCAGCACAGTTTCCAGAGGAAGAGTTGTTTCTGAATGGCATTCAGCACAGTTTCCAGAGGAAGGGTTGTTTCTGAATGGCATTCAGCACAGTTTCCAGAGGAAGAGTTGTTTCTGAATGGGATTCAGCACAGTTTTCAGAGGAAGAGTTGTTTCTGAATGGCATTCAGCACAGTTTCCAGAGCAAACCAAACGATTATGTTAGGTGAGTGCCTATTCACAGAAAAACACAGTCATTTTTCCAGCCAAAGAGAGGATTCACAAAAAGCAGAAATATAGATAAAATTAATCACTAACCTTTGATGATCTTCATCAGCTGACACTCATAGGACTTCATGTTACACAATACATGTATGTTTTGTTGGATAAAGTTCATATTTATATCCAAAAATCTGAGTTTACATTGGCGCCTTACGTTCAGAAGCTCCAAAACATCCTTTGATTTTGCAGAGAGCCACATCAATTTACAGTAATACTCATACTCATAATAAACATTGCTAAAAGATACAACTGTTATGCATGGAATTTTAGATGCACTTCTCCTTAATTCTATGTCAGATTTCAAAAAAGCTTTACGGAAATAGCACACAATGCAATAATCTAAGTCGGCGCTCAGAGCCCAATCAAGCCATACAGATACCCGCCATGTTGTGGAGTCAACAGAAGTCAGAAATAGCCTTATAAATATTCACTTACCTTTGATGATCTTCATCAGAATGCACTCCTAAGGAATCCCAGTTCCACAATAAATGTTTGTTTTGTTTGATAATGTCCATCAGTTATGTCCAAATTCCTCCATGTTGTTCTAGCGTTCAGTACACTTTTCAAACTCACGACGCGTGGGCAAGTCCAGCGGAAAGTACGGACGAAAAGTTAAAAAAGTTATATTACAGTCCGTAAAAACATTACAAACGAAGTATAGAATCAATCTTTAGGATGTTTTTAACTTCTTCTGGCTGCAAGCCCTAAGTCGGGATCAATATGACAACAGCCACTTCAAGTGCAGGGCGCGAAATTCAAAATATATTTTTTAGAAATATTTAACTTTCACACATTAACAAGTCCAATACAGCAAATGAAAGGTACACATCTTGTGAATCCAGCCAACATGTCCGATTTTTAAAATGTTTTACAGCGAAAACAGCACGTATATTTATGTTAGCTCACCACCAAATACAAAAAAGGACAGACATTTTTCACAGCACAGGTAGCATGCACAAAGCCAACCTAACTAACCAAGAACCAACCAAACTAACCAACAAACAACTTCATCAGATGACAGTCTTATAACATGTTATTCAATAAATCTATGTTTTGTTCGAAAAATGTGCATATTTCAGGTATAAATCATAGTTTACATTGCAGCTACAATCAGAAATTGCACCGAAAGCAGACAGAATAATTACAGACACCAACGTCAAATATCTAATTACTCATCATAAAACATTTCTGAAAAATACATAGTGTACAGCAAATGAAAGACATGCATCTTGTGATTCCAGCCAATTTTTCCGATTTATTAAGTGTTTTACAGCGAAAACACAATATAGCGTTATATTAGCTTACCACAATAGCCAGAAACACAAGCCATTTCCCAGTAGCAAAAGTTAGCGATCGTAACAAACCAGTAAAATATATATAATTTTTGACTAACCTTGATATTCTTCATCAGATGACAGTCCTATAACATCAGGTTATACATACACTTATGTTTTGTTCGAAAATGTGCATATTTAGAGCTGAAATCAGTGGTTATACATTGTGCTAAGGTAGCATATTTTTCCCACAACGTCCGGATATTTTTCTGACACTTTTTCTGACACATATTCTGACCAAATAACTATTCATAAACATAACTAAAAAATACATGTTGTATAGGAAATGATAGATCCACTAGTTCTTAATGCAATCGCCGTGTTAGAATTCTAAAAATAACTTCATTACGACATACAGCTTCGGTATAGCTAGAGTACCCAAAAGCTGGGCGCCGACGACTAGTTCACATGTACGACAGATATATGAAATAGCATCATAAAATGTTTCCTACTTTTGCTGATCTTTCATCAGAATGTTGGACAAGGGGTCCTTTGTCGGGAACAATTGTTGTTTGGATTTAGAACGGCCTCTTTCCCTCTCGATTTAGCAAGCACACTAGCCAAGTGGCACGAAGCTCTCCATGTCAACAAACGGAAGAGAACGGAACACGGCAAAACTCCCGAAAAAATTTCAATAATCTGATTAAACTATATTGAAAAAACATACTTTACGATGATATGGTCACATGTATCAAATAAAATCAGAGCCGGAGATATTAGTCGTCCATAACGACAGCTTATCAGAAGGCAAATCCAGGTCCCTTCACGCGCTCTCCAGAAAACAGGAAACTGATGACACGTCATACAAAGAGCTATTATACGAGCCCAGATCAAGTTACACACTTCATTTCTTCTCTCACTCCTTGTCGACATCTAGTAGAAGACGTATGAAGTGCATCTAAACGAATACATATCAAGGACTTTAATAGGCAGCCCCTAGAAGAGATCATCGATTTCAGATTTTCCACTTCCTGTCAGGAAGTTTGCTGCAAAAGGAGTTCTGTTTTACTCACAGATATAATTCAAATGGTTTTAGAAACTAGAGAGTGTTTTCTATCCAATAGTAATAATAATATGCATATTGTACAAGCAAGAATTGAGTACGAGGCCGTTTGAAATGGGCACCTTTTATCCGGCTACTCAATACTGCCCCTGCAGCCCAAACAGGTTTTAACATAAATCTTCAATAATGTTCCAACCGGAGAATTCCTTTGTCTTCAGAAATGCGATGGAACAGAGCTCGCTCTCACATGAACGCGCATGGACAGCGCATGTTCAGCTCATGGTAGACCTTTCTCCATCCCCTCTCATTTGCCCCCACTTCACAGTAGAAGCATCAGACAAGGTTCTAAAGGCTGTTGACATTTAGTGGAAGCCTTAGGAAGTGCAATATCACCAATATCCCACTGTATCTTCAATAGGAGCTGAGTTGAAAATCAGATTTCCCACTTCCTGGTTGGATTTTTTCTCAGGTTTTTGCCTGCCATATGAGTTCTGTTATACTCACAGACATCATTCAAACAGTTTTAGACACTTCAGAGTGTTTTCTATCCAAATCTACTAATAATATGCATATTATAGCTTTTATGGCTTTGTAGCAGGCCGTTTACTCTGGGCATGCTTTTCATCCGGACGTGAAAATACTGCCCCCCTACCCCAAAGAAGTTAACATACAGTGTGAAAAGGACCGGCCTTAACATGGAGCCTTGAGGGACTCCATTCATGAGCTGTGGAAACTCTGATTCCATGCCCTCCTGTGCCATATGAAGACAGGCAGCACATACATACTGGAATGTACTGTAAGGTTCACAGTGGCAGAAGAGCAGCACAGCCTTGTACTACGTAACATGGAATTCCCCAGAACACTATTTCTCTCTCAGTCTTATTGTTCCATAT
The DNA here is from genome assembly GCF_016432855.1 of Salvelinus namaycush. Classification (NCBI taxonomy): domain Eukaryota; kingdom Metazoa; phylum Chordata; class Actinopteri; order Salmoniformes; family Salmonidae; genus Salvelinus; species Salvelinus namaycush. The sequence goes on along the minus strand of NW_024057783.1, from coordinate 63,916 downwards.
GAATTGTATGCAGATTAAGACAGGAGTTGTTTGAAACAGTGCTACCACAGCCTTATAGCAACCTCAGCCTGATGAAGATAGACTCAGTGACGATCAATTACAAGATGTCAGAGTATCAAACATATCTCTATTATTGTACGGCAGCAGTCTGCAGCGGCGCTCCATCCCTCCATCGCTCCATCACTGCTTCCCTCCATCCCTCCATCCCTCCATCACTGTTTCCCTCCAGCCATCTATCCCTCCATCACTGTTTCCCTCCAGCCATCTATCCCTCCATCGCTGCTTCCCTCCATCCCCCATCCCTCCATCCCCCATCCCTCCATCGATCCATCCCTCCATCTCTGCATCCCTCCATCACTGCTTCCCTCCATCCCTCCATCACTCCATCAATCCATCCCTCCATCTCTGCATCCCTCCATCCCTCCATCACTGCTTCCCTCCATCCCTCTATCCCTCCATCGATCCATCCCTCCATCAATCCATCCCTCCATCTCTGCATCCCTCCATCGCTGCATCGCTGCATCCCTCCATCCCTCCATCGATCCATCTCTGCATCGCTGAATACATCCCTCCATCGATCCATCAATCCATCCCTCCATCGATCCATCCCTTCATCGCCCTATCCCTTCATCGCCCCATCCCTCCATTGCTGCTTCCCTCCATCCCCCCATCTCTGCATCCCTCCATCGCTGCATCGCTCCATCCCTCCATCGCTGCTTCCCTCCATCCCTCTATCGCCCCATCCCTCCATCCCTCCATTGCCTCATCCCTCCATCCCTCATCCCTCCATCCCTCCATTGCCCCATCCCTCCATCCCTCCATCGCTCCATCCCTCCATTGCCTCATCCCTCCATTGCCTCATCCCTCCATCCCTCCATCCATCCCTAGCAGGTGCTACGGTGTGTTTTTAATCTGCTACATGTTCCGTATTCACCCCTATGGATCAAAAGGACACTTGATTTCCCTCCGCTCTCCTCATTAAGTGCAGTGAGAAGGAGCATGGAAGCAGCGAAGACCCTCTCGGGAGCCAGCTTGATTACCGTATATCATTACCATCACACTCAGCGGAGGCACGGGGGCTGAGCCCAACCCGCCTCGATGCACATGAACACATTAGCAAGGTGACCCTCTCTCATTTTCACCCAGAGTTTTTACGCACCACTTGTATACCGAAGCAAGGCTCGTTAGATTTTAATTATCAAGGCTAAGCCTAATACCCCCAGCTGACTGTGTGATATTTTAAGGCTTGAGGGAGAGACCAGAAATACTATCCTTTCACCTTACACACTTTCACCATTTGCCCATTAATGTGACGGAAAATACTTAAGCGCTAGTAAATCTGTCAGGGATGTCTATTTAGGACTGTTTAATAATGCTGATATCAGTTGAGTTCAATGACTAAATATTTAGTTAGCGTATTCCTATTTAGTTAGCGTATTCCTATTTAGTTAGCGTATTCCTATTTAGTTAGCGTATTCCTATTTAGTTAGCGTATTCCTATTTAGTTAGCGTATTCCTATTTAGTTAGCGTATTCCTATTAAGTTAGCGTATTCCTATTTAGTTAGCGTATTCCTATTTAGTTAGCGTATTCCTATTTATCTCACAACAGACTTTTCTGTTGTTTCTTTCTCTCTCTTTCGCTCTCTTTATCTATCTACTGTTTAAGTTGGAAGATTACATACACCTTAGCCAAATACATTTAAACTCAGTTTTTCACAATTCCTGACATTTAATCCTAGTAAAAATCCCCTGTCTTAGGTCATTTAGGATCACCACTTTTTTTTAAGAATGTGAAATGTCAGAATAATACTAGAGAGAATGATTTATTTCAGGGTTTATTTCTTTCATCACTTTCCTAGTGGGTCAGAAGTTTATATACACTCAATTAGTATTTGGTAGCATTGCCTTTCAATTGTTTAACTTGGGTCAAACGTTGAGTAGCCTTCCACAAGCTTCCCACAATAAGTTGGGTGAATTTTGGCCCATTCCTCCTGATAGAGCTGGTGTAACTGAGTCAGGTTTGTAGGCCTCCTTGCTCGCAAACGCTTTTTCAGTTCTGCCCACAAATTTTATATGGGATTGAGGTCAGGGCTTTGTGATGGCCACTCCAATACCTTGACTTTGTTGTCCTTAACTTCTTATGGCTGCAAGCCCGACGTCGGTACACTTATGACAACAGCCAGCTCAAGTGCAGGGCGCGAAATTCAAAATATATATTTTTTAAATATTTAACTTTCACACATTAACTTTTCACGCCTCTCAACCCCGGATCCGGGATCACCCCCCACACTGATTAGCATCGCTAGTATAGCATCACAATTAAATAGTAGCATCTAAATATCATTAAATCACAAGTCCAAGACACCAAATGAAAGATACAGATCTTGTGAATAAAGCCACCATTTCAGATTTTTAAAATGTTTTACAGGGAAGACAAAATATGTAAATCTATTAGCTAACACGTTAGCAAAAGACACCATTTTTCTTTGTCCACCATTTTTTCTCTCCACCAGTAGCTATCACCAATTCGGCCAAATAAAGATATTGATAGCCACTAACCAAGAAAAAACCTCATCAGATGACAGTCTGATAACATATTTATTGTATAGGATAGGTTTTGTTAGAAAAATGTGCATATTTCAGGTAGAAATCATAGTTTACAATTGCACCCACCATCACAACTCGACTAGAATAAATACAGAGAGCAACGTGTATTACCTAATTACTAATCATAAAACATTTCTTAAAAATACACAGCTCACAGCAATGGAAAGACACAGATCTTGTGAATTCAGACAATATTTCAGATTTTCTAAGTGTTTTACAGCGAAAACACAATAAATCGTTATATTAGCATACCACATATGCAAACGTTACCCGAGCATTGATTCAAGCCAAAGAGAGCGATATCGTTATCATCGCCAAAATATATTAATTTTTTCACTAACCTTCTCAGAATTCTTCCGATGACACTCCTGTAACATCATATTACAACATACATATAGAGTTTGTTCGAAAATGTGCATATTTAGCCACAAAAACCGTGGTTATACAATGAGAATAGTAGCAAAACTGGCCTGAAAATGTCGGGCGCCATCTTTAACAGTGATCTTGTCTAATGAATAACTATTCATAAACTTGACTAAAAAAATATAAGTTGGACAGCTATCGAAAGACAAATTAGTTCTTAATGCAATCGCTGAATTACATTTCTAAAATTATCCTTACTGTGCAATACAGGGTTCGCCAAGCGAAGCTATACCAAAAAAAATGGCGGAATATGCGTTTAACATTTTTCTACAGAACAACGATTTATCATCTTAAATATTTCTTACTATGAGCTGATCTTCCATCAGAATCTTGGGCAATGTATCCTTTCTCCGGTCTAATCGTCTTTTGGTCGAAAGATGTCCTCTTGTCCGTCGAAATGGCCACTAACGTTCGACCGGTACTGGAAACGTGCCCGGCGCTTCAAAGTGCATCACAAAGAAATGCCTCAAAATCGCACTAAACGGATATAAATTGCTATAAAACGGTTTAAATTAACTACCTTATGATGTTTTTAACACCTATAACGAGTAAAAACATGACCGGCGATATATAAGTGGCTAAACCAGAGCTTGGAAAGAGAGCCAGTCCGACGTCCATCGTGCGTCAGGCGCAGCAGGAAAAGAAAGCCACTTCCGCCTTGTGCTCTTTTATACAGGCCCTGATTGCGCAATCGACTCCATTCAAATTGTCACCTCTTACTGACATCTAGAGGAAGGCGTGGGCAGTGTTTGTATCCTCATAGCATTTACAGGGACTTTAAAACTGACCTGGGACCAGAGGCCAAGATTTCTGAAATCTCACTCCCTGTCAGGAAAAGTGCTGTAGAATGAGTTCTGTTTCACTCAGAGACATAATTCCAACGGTTATAGAAACTAGAGAGTGTTTTCTATCCAATAGTAATAATAATATGCATATTGTACGAGCAAGAATTGAGTACGAGGCCGTTTGAAATGGGCACCTTTTATCCGGCTACTCAATACTGCCCCTGCAGCCCAAACAGGTTAATGCAATCGCTGAATTACATTTCTAAAATTATCCTTACTGTGCAATACAGGGTTCGCCAAGCGAAGCTATACCAAAAAAAATGGCGGAATATGCGTTTAACATTTTTCGACAGAACAACGATTTATCATCTTAAATATTTCTTACTATGAGGTGATCTTCCATCAGAATCTTGGGCAATGTATCCTTTCTTGGGTCTAATCTTCTTTTGGTCGAAAGATGTCCTCTGTCCGTCGAAATGCCCACTAACGTTCGACCGGGACCCCGAAACGTGCCCAGCTCTTGGATGGGCGTCACATAGAACTGCCTCAAAATTGCACTAAACGGATATAAATTGCTATAAAACGGTTTAAATTAACCTTTCTAGGATGAGTGTGCCGCTAGCGGCACTCCCCCCCCCCCCCACTGAAAAACCAGTGCCGCGAAATTCAAAAAAAATATTTTTTTTAAATATTTAACTTTCACACATTAAAGTCCAATACAGCTAATGAAAGACACAGATCTTGTGAATCCAGTCAACATGTCCGATTTTTAAAATGTTTTACAGGGAAGACACAATATGTAAAGATGTACATCTATTACCTAAAAACACATTAGCATAATCCACCATCTTTTATTTGTCCACCAACACCAGTAGCCATCACCAATTCGGCTAAACTAAGATATTTATAGCCCCTAACCAACAAAAAAACTCATTAGATGACAGTCTGATAACATATTTATGGTATGGGATAGGTTGTTAGAAAAAAGTGCATATTTCAGGTAGATGGCATAGGTTACAATTGCACCCACCGTCACAAATGGAATAGAAAAACTACTTAGAGCAACGTGTTTACCTACTTACTAATCATCAAACATTTCGTAAAAATACACAGCATACACGAATCGAAAGACACAGATCCTGTGAATACAGACAATATTTCAGATTTTCTAAGTGTCTTACAGCGAAAACACAATAAATCGTTATATTAGCATAGCACATACCACATAGCAGCCCAGCATTGATTCTAGCCAAAGTGAGCGATAAAAGTCAACATCGCCAAAAGATATTAATTTTTTCACTAACCTTCTCAGAATTCTTCCGATGACACTCCTGTAACATCACATTACAACATGCATATACAGTTTGATCGCAAATGTTTATATTTAGCCACCAAAATCATGGTTATACAATGTGAAATTTAGCTCAGCTGGTCAGAAAATTTCCTTGCGCCACTTAGACAGTGATCTACTCTTATACATAAATACTCATAAACGTGACTAAAAAATATAGGGTGGACAGGGATTGATAGACAATTTAATTCTTAATACAATTGCGTTATTACATTTTTTAATTTATCCTTACTTTTCAATACAGTTTGCGCCAAGCGAAGCTACGTCAAAAAACATGGCGTCCTAAGCCACTAAAATGTTTCGACAGAAACACGATTTATCATAATAAAAATGTCCTACTTTGAGCTGTTCTTCCATCAGTATCTTGGGCAAAGGATCCTTTCTTGGGAGAAATCGTCTTTTGGTGGAAAGCTGTCCTCTTGCCATGTGGAAATGCCAACGGCGTTCGGGATGAACTGAAAAGCGTGCCCAACTATTCACATCGTTGCAAAAATAAATGTCCCAAAATCGCACTAAACGGATATAAATTGCTATAAAACGCTTTAAATTAACTACCTTATGATGTTTTTAACTCCCATAACGAGTAGAAACATGACCCGAGTAATATTACCCCCTTCACTAATGCTTGGAAAAGGTGCGGGCCGGTGTCCTCTAGGCGCATGACGCAGCTCCAAAAGAATGACTAGCTTCAGGGTTTTTTCATTTGTAGGGCCTGTGAACGCGCAATCGACCCCATTGGAATCGTCATCACGTAAAGGCATCCAGGGGAAGACGTAAGAAGTGTCCGTATAGTCATAGCAAAATCAGTGCCTTTTTAACTGACTTCAGAACAGTGGCCAACATTTCTGAAATCTGAATCCATGTCAGGGAAATTGCTGTAGAATGGGCTCTGTTCCACTTAGAGACAAAATTTCAACTCCTATAGAAACTATAGACTGTTTTCTATCCAATAATAATAATAATATGCATATTGTACGATCAAGGATTTTGTGGGAAGCCGTTTAAAAAAAGTACCCAATTAGCATAAATAGCCTAAACAGCGCCCTCATCCCCAACAGGTTAACTACCTTATGATGTTTTTAACACCAATAACGAGTAAAAACATGACCGGCGATATATAAGTGGCTAAACCAAAGCTTGGAAAGAGAGGAGGTCCAACGTCCATCCTGCGTCAGGCGCAGGGAGCAAAGGGACGGTACATCCGGTCTTTGCCGTTTTATACAGGCACTGATTGCGCAATCGACTCCATTCAAATTGTCACCACTTACTGACATCTAGAGGAAGGCGTGGGCAGTGTTTGTATCCTCATAGGATTTACAGGGACTTTAAAACTGATCTGGAACCAGAGGCCAAGATTTCTGAAATTTCACACACTGGGAGGAAAAGTGCTGTAGAATGAGTTCTGTTCCACTCAGAGACATAATTCAAACGGCTATAGAAACTAGAGAGTGTTTTCTATCCAATAATAACAATAATATGCATATTGTACGAGCAAGAATTGAGTACTAGGCAGTTTAATCTGGAGAGCAAATTATGTTAATGCGAAACAGCACCCCCTATAGTGGCAAGAATTAACTCTGTGATCATTCGGCAGTGTCAGTGTGTCTCACCCTCCAAGTGCGATATGCCCCCAGGTCGGGTGAATCACCTTCTCCTTTAATTCACCTGTAATGCATAAAATCTTGGACATACAGGTTTGGTTAACAAACAGTTTCTCATTTGTTCTATCTGATTATATATTTAACTTCTATGCCTATTTTTTAGCTAGAAATTTTAGTTTTAAATTAGTTTATTATCCAATAAGCCCCATCCTATCCTAAACCACAATGTACCCCTCCCCCATTTGATACCTGGCTCTGGCCAGGTATCAACCTTACCTACTCTAAATAATGACTTAGGTAAGTTTATGGTCAAGAGTTATAAACTCTATTCTAATCATTTTAACTCAAAACTAGCATCCCAATGACCACAAATTCATTATTCTCACTACATCCCCCCGTGAGTGATCAAGTCACAGGAAAATGCAATGAAAAACAGGTCAAAAGGTTACACCTACATTCGTGTTCCATACCATATCTAGACATACCAAAAGAACCCTTTATCTTAACAAAGTCCCTTGATAATGGAGCACCACTGGCGTCCATCCATGGAGCCAACACATAAGGTTGGCAACCCTCCCTCAGACCTGGTGGGATAACCAGCCTCAGACCATTTTGTAGTTTAGTCAATGTAAGTTCCTTTCGCCATAATAAGACGTCCCGTCCTTTAGCATAACTCGACCAATCGGGACCCGTCTCAGCGACAAGGTTTTTCCAGGACCATTTATCTAAACCCCCCAATGTCATATACCAATGAAATCCGGTCTGCCATAATGTCTTGTCTTCAGCACTGTCCCTAGAACTTTCCAGCATTCCCCAGGGTACCGTGACAGTGGTGGTGGCGTTTATGGGGACACATAGGGTGGTACTTCTAACTCGGTCTGTAGTACAGGTATGGTTACTAGTTACAGTATGTCGTTTGTATATTTTGTGGTTGTAGATGTGTGAAGTGGTGTTGGATGTGACATTAGTTTGGCTGGTGCGTGGGACAGGTGGATGTGCCAGGTGCTGTATTAGCCATGTGAAAGTTCCTAGGAAACTCCAGTGATTATAATGAAAATAACAAACAAGGGACCAGATATCCCCAATCTCGCCCAGGGCGGGAGATAACCCGTCCCCCGGCGAGATTCCTTAGTTCGTGTGACTGGGAGTCGTTCCCACATTCTCACTACCTGAGGTTTCTGTGATTAGAATCGAATTCAGGTCGTTCAAATCGGCCCTGACCTCAGTCAAAGTTCTGGAAGGAGTTGGTGCTGGAGTGCAATGTGTAAGGTGGTGCCAAGGTGCGCCTGATTTACCTTTGACCTGGACTGAGTGTGAAGTAACCTCCTTCACTTCGTACGGTCCAGTCCACCTGGGTTCTAGCCACTTTCTCTTGTGGACTTTCACCCTCACCCAGTCACCAATTTTTACCTTCAGTGATGCCGGATCTCCCGTCAGCTCCCCCTCTTGGACCTTGTGAATCTGTTTGGAGAGAGCTACAGAAAGTTCCGTCAATTTTCTCCCATAGTACATTACAATTTGTTGTACATCAAGGGCGGGCATATGACCTCCCTCCCTTGGTGGACCAGGCATGACTCTACCAGTCATTATCTCATGAGGAGAGAGATGGGTGCCTGCACCTGGCGAGGCTCTCATGGCCATCAACGCCAGGGGCAGGGCTTCGACCCATGTCAACTTCGAACCTGCACATACCTTAGCTATCTTAGCCTTAAGGGTCTGTTTTGAGTGTTCCACGAGGCCCTGAGATTGGGGCTTGTACACTGACCCAAATTTGTGTACAATGCCAAATCTTTCCTCCACCTGTCTCAGGTGTTTGTTACTGAATTGGGATCCGTTGTAGGATCGGATTTGCCTGGGGACTCCATACCTTGGTATGAGTTTGGTTTGCAGCCACTTAATGACCGATTTTGCATCCTCCCTTGCTGTTGGTATTGCCTCAACCCATTTAGAGAACCTGTCTACCATAACTAACAGGTACCTTTTTCCATTTGTCACATAGTCTGGCCCCATATCTGTGTAATCTATGCTTATGTCCTGAAAACAAGCGTTAGGGACTGGGTATGAACCCATGGGCGTTTGATATGGTTTCTTTGGATTGTGGCTACCACAAATGCTACACTCGTCACAAAACAAATCTGTCATGTCTTTCATGTGGGGGTGCCACCAGATGTGGGACACCTTCTGTAAAGTCTTTAGTTTGCCTTCGTGTGTGGGCCCATGAGCTTCCCGTATTAGTTCTGGACAGAGGTTTGCAGGGGCCACTAGTCTGCCATCATGGCATCTCCACAGTTCATCAGGTCCTTTGGTGGCCCCTTTCTGTCCCCATACTGAGTGTTCATAGGGTCCTGCTGAGAACTGGAGTTCTTTTATGTGTTGCTTTGTGAGCTCAGTCCGAGCTGGTTGGGTCTGTAGTATCATTTGTCTCGGGGTGTATCCACCAGCTTTCTTGGCTGCTTTGTCAGCTGCATCATTTCCCTCGCTGACTCTGTTTTTCAGTTGTTGATGTCCTTTACACTTCATGATGGCCACCTTCTTAGGTAGTGAGACTGATTTAATCAGTTTTTCCATCTGTCTTGTGTTTGATTGGCAGGTTTCCTGTGGTGGTGAAGTTGCGTCTAACCCATTGTGGTCCATCAGTATGGACTGCTCCATGAGCATACGCTGAGTCGGTGTAGATGTTTACAGTCTTTCCTTCAGCCTTTTCCAAAGCTTGTGTTAAACCTATGATTTCTGCCAGTTGGGCCGATGCAGGTTGTGGGATGATGGCAGAGTCCAAGGTCACGTGTGACCCGTCTGGAAGCTGTTGTACCACTGCGTATGCTGCTATGTTCCCTTCCTCTCCTCTATAGCAGCATCCATCTGTGTACAACCATAGGTCCGGGGTGGTGAGTGGTTCGTTCCCCAGGTCAGGTCTCAGTTTCAGTTCTTGTGCAGCTCTTTCTGCACAGGAGTGGGGTAGACCTTCTTCAGCATTGAGTGCGTCTGCCATGTTTTTGTCAGTGTTGACAAATGTGATGTGTGATTATGTGCATTTATTCTGGATTTTCGTTTTTTTCTTTCAGCGCTGAACGTGAATTCTTTGCTCATCAGATATGCTGCAACCCCATGGTGGGTGTGGATTTCCAATGGATGGCACATTACCAGGTGGGCTGTTTTTTCAATAGCTTTTGCCACTGCAGCTACATACCTGGAACACGTGGTTTGTCCTACTTCGATGTGGTCCAATTTGGAGGAGTGATACATCAACACTCTTCTCTCCCCCTCTTGTTTCTGAAAAAGGATGGATGATGTGAATCCTTCTTTTTCAGAAACATCCAGATGGAATTTGTTTTTGTAGTCAGGTGATGTCAAGGCTGCTGCCACTGAGAGATCTGTTTTCAGGAGTGCAAAAGCCTTTGATGCTTCAGTGGTCCATTTGGTGGGTCACTCCCTCCACCTCACACATGACAGTTGGTTCGGTGTGGAGTGGAAAATGCTGACCCCCATTCCCGTTCTGTGGTGGTGGGCAGCTTCAGGGCCATGGGGCATATTCGTCTGACATGCCCTGGAAAGGAGGAGGCGGCTGCTGGTTAGGGTCTGGGTTTGGGTGATTGTATGCGGTCGGAGGGGCTGCCCGTGGTTGGTACATCATGGGTCTTACTTCTCCCCTTGCCCTAGGGGCGTATCCTCTTGCCCTATTTGCTACCCAATGTTGCTGAGCCGCTGTTGTTGGGTATGGGCACTGGCGTGCAAAATGTCCCATTTGTTTACAATTGAAACAGCCCCCCCATGGTGTCTCGTGTCTTGGTTGTCCCCATGGTGCTTGGTATGGTGCCACAGGTGACTGGTATGGTGGCACTGGTGTTTGGTAGTATGGTGGTGTTGCCATCGGGATGGGTTGGTCCATTGGTGGTCCTGAAATGACCGGTACCTGTGGGGTTTGCATCATCTTAGATACTGTTTTCTCAATGATTTGAGAAATATCTGGTTGGTCTTCTGCCACCATCTGTTTCTTCGGTTTATCTCCTTTCTGGGCCTCTTTCAGTTGTAGTTTCAAAAGTTGTACCTGTAGGGACTGGACTTGTGTTTCTGCTTCTCCCTTGTCCTTGTTGTATTGAGTGATGTGGTGATGCACATGGGAGTTGAACTGAGCCTGGGCAATGCCCTTTATGGCGTCAGTCGGGGCTCCAGTGACCACCCCCATCATATCAGGTTTTTTGTATGGGAGTGCCCTTCTGGTTTCTTCAATTGCCCACGTTCCTATCCTTTGTTCTGCCTCTGCTCCTTCCCTATGTTTTGTACCTTCCTTTTTGAATAAGTGGTTCCTATTCCTTTCAACTTCACTTTCTATCCCTTCCTTCACTGCTTCCTCTAATTCTTTCTCCATAGTGAGGAGTTGCCCTTTTGATGGGGCAGCTCCACTAAGGTAACCTGCCTGTGTCCATTTTAGCCTCACTTCCTCCCATACTTTCTTTATTGTTTTATATTGTATTTTTCCCCCTGCTCTGTCCTTTATTCTCTGATCTAAGTATTCATTGAATTTGTGTTTGGGGACGGTGGTCGTGGCCATTTTGTCGTTAAGCTATGTCTGGGTCTATACTATTTTGGTGCACTTAGCCCGTCACTTGGTCGAAACCAGCGATGTAATTTCCGTAACTTCAGTAAATTATTTTTCAGTTTTCCAACAATATTTCAGCTATATCCTTTTGGAACAATATATTAGTATATTCACGCGCTCCTGATATAATTGGAATAATAACTTTAGGAACTTTTTCCCAAAGGTTATTATTGGTTTTTCGCTTATTCGATTAATTCAATACTTTGCCAAAACATTTCAGAAATTTCCTTTTGGAACAATATATTAGTGAATTCAAGCGCTTCTATAATAATTGGAATGACAATTTTAGGAACTTTTATTCAAAAGTTATTATTATTTTTCGCTTATTCGATTAATTAAATACTTTGGCAAAACATTTCAGAAATGTCCTTTTGGAACAATATACTAGTATATACAAGCGCTCCCAAAATAATTGGAATAAAGATTTTAGGAACTCTTTCCCAAAAGTTATTATTAATTTTAACTTTTTCGATTAATTAAATACTTTGCCAAAACATTTCAGAAACATCCTTTTGGGACAATATACTAGTATATTCTAGCGCTTCTAAAATAATTGTCAAATTAATTCTAGCCCTTAAGGAATTACCAACAGCACAAGAGGGAAAAATCAGGTCAACTTTCAGCGCGGCGGCTGGACAACGACCTAAGCTTTTTGACTCGGCGGTCACTTTCAACACAGTCTCAATTTAGCGTATCAGTAATTAGTAGCAATCAGTCTCGTGGAACGTTCAATCACTCACATTAATTTGGAGAGTTTCAGGTTTAATACCTTCTACCATTAATCTCAAAATGTCAAGCTCAGACTTATTGCCGATGCTTCTAGTGGGATGCCATTCCCGCTAGGCCCAGATTTGCTAATACAACTTGAACATACAATATCATATTAGATTCCTCACGGTAACACCTAGCTGATCAACTATTGCCCGATTATATGAATCTTATTTTTATTTATTTTTTATTATGGATTCCTCACGGTAACCCCTAGCTGATCAACTATCAACTATGGCCCGACTATGTGAATCCTTTCTTTTAATTATGGATTCCTCACGGTAACCCCTAGCTGATCAACTATCAACTATGGCCCGACTATCTGAATCCTTATAAAGCTTATTCCTCACTGTACATCTAGTCAATCAAATCGACTAGTGCCAGACTATGTGAACAAGTCTTGACCTATTATTACTCAGATATCTTTACACAATGCCTTCGGTTATTGACAGTTTTCACATAATTTTTAACAATAATCCATACTCGCCCTCAGAAACACTGATCTTAATTTGGGTATTGACTATAATATAATATGCAGATTTCGATTTAACAGGTTCTGCTTACCTTTTATTTATCGAGCTCTTTGATCAGTATCCTGAGGCGGGCTGAATCACCGAATTTCTCCTGATTACAAGTCACCCCTCCTTCTCGAATCTTTCTCCAACCCGTCTCCTCTCTCATCACTTTCTATGGACCGAATTCCAAGATTTTAACAAACCATCCTCTGCTACCAAGTTTGTTGATAAAACAGTTACTGGAGACAGGAGATCAAGTTGAGACATAGGACTAGGTGGATATGGTATAATAAGGCAGTTTATTCAAGTGTAAAGATATCTGGCAAATCGTGCAGCACGGCCCCGTTCTGTCTGACTCGTAAGGAATCGTCGGAAGAAGAGGGCGCTAAACATATTGTACAGATTATATATGCGGTAAATGATGTAGGTTGATCTGGTAGTCTGGCCTTCTGATTGGTCGCTCTGGGTCGTGGGTAGTCCTGTTCGGGCCTGATGTCGACGTTCCATTGGCTCTTAACATAGTTCTTTGTCTTGAGTTCCAACCTTGAATATAGTGTGTGTGGGGTTGTTTTAGCAGGGGCCTGTTCATGGGGGAGGGGAGTTGTGTGTGTCTGTGGTTGGTGTCTAATGAGACCAGCATGTGTCCAAGGGAAAGAGGGGGTGTGTGCATTTTGTATAAAAGATAGCTTATGTTGAGAAGTTGTTATAACAAGTTTCCAGTATCTATTACAATTTCTTACACTGTAAAACACTTAAAAAATCTGAAATATTGGCTGGATTCACAAGATCTGTGTCTTTCATTTGCTGTACGCTGTGTATTTTTCAGAAATGTTTTATGATGAGTATTTAGGTAATTCACGTTGCTCTCTGTAGTTATTTTAGTCGCTTTGGTGAGAGTTGTGATGGTGGCTGCAATGGTAAACTATGATTTATACCTGAAATATGCACATTTTTCTAACAAAACATATGCTATACAATAAATATGTTATCAGACTGTCATCTGATGAAGTTGTTTCTTGGTTAGTGGCTATTTATGTCTTTATTTGGTCGAATTTGTGATAGCTACCAATGGAGTAAAAAAATGGTGGAGTAACAAAAGTGGTGTCTTTTGCTAACGTGGTTAGCTAATAGATTTACATATTGTGTCTTCCCTGTAAAACATTTTAAAAATCAGAAATGATGGCTGGATTCACAAGATGTGTATCTTTCATCTGGTGTCTTGGACTTGTGATTTAATGATATTTAGATGCTAGTATTTACTTGTGACGCTATGCTAGGCTATGCTAGTCAGCTTTTTTACTGATGGGGGTGCTCCCGGATCCGGGTTTGGGAGAAATTAGAGGATATACGTGCTGTTTTCGCTGTAAAACATTTTAAAAATCGGACATGTTGGCTGGATTCATAAGATGTGTACCTTTCATTTGCTGTATTGGACTTGTTAATGTGTGAAAGTTAAATATTTCTAAAAAATATATTTCGAATTTCGCGCCCTGCACTTGAAGTGGCTGTTGTCATATTGTGGGCGGCCTCGGGCTGCAGCCATAAGAAGTTAAGCCATTTTGCCACAACTTTGGAAGTATGCTTGGAGTCATTGTCCATTTGGAAGACCCATTTGCAACCAAGCTTTAACTTCCTGACTGATGTCTTGCAATGTTGCTTCAATATATCCACACAATTTTCCTTCCTCATGACGCCATCTATTTTGTGAAGTGCACCAGTACCTCCTGCAGCAAAGCACCCCCACAACATGATGCTGCCACCCTCATGCTTCACGGTTGGGATGGTGTTCTTAGGCTTGCAAGCCTCCCCCTTTTTCCTCCAAACATAACGATGGTCATTATGGCCAAACAGTTATTTTTTTGTTTCATCAGACCATAGGACATTTCTCCAAAAAGTACAATCTTTGTCCCCATGTGCAGTTGCAAACCGTAGTCTAGCATTTTTATGGCAGTTTTGGAGGGGTGGCTTCTTTCTTGCTGAGAGGTCTTTCAGGTTATGTCGATATAGGACTCGTTTTACTGTGGATATACATATTTTTGTACCTGTTTCCTCCAGCATCTTCACATGGTCCTTTGCTGTTGTTCTGGAATTGATTTGCACTTTTCGCACCAAATTATGTTCATCTCTAGGAGACAGAACGTGTCTCCATCCTGAGCGGTATGACGGCTGTGTGGTCCCATGGTGTTTATACTTTCGTACTTTTGTTTGTACAGATGAACTAGGTACCTTCAGGTGTTTGTTAATTGCTCCCAATGATGAACCAGACTTGTGGAGGTCTACAATTTTTTTCTGAGGTCTTTGCTCATTTCTTTTGCTTTTCCCATGATGTCAAGCAAAGAGACACTGAGTTTGAAGGTAGGCCTCGAAATACATCCACAGGTACACCTTCAATTGACTCAAATTATGTCAATTAGCTTATCAGAAGCTTCTACAGCCATGACATCATTTTCTGGAATTTTCCAAGCGGTTTAAAGGCACAGTCAACTTAGTGTATGTAAACATCAGACCCACTGGAATTGTGATACAGTGAATTATAAGTGAAATAATCTGTCTGTAAACAAATTTTGGAAAAATTAGTTGTGTCATGCACAAAGTAGATGTCCTAACCGACTTGCCAAAACTATCGTTTGTTAAACTTCTTATGGATGATATCCCGTTAGAGGGATCCATTTGACAACAGCCAGTGAAAGTGCAGGGCTTTACGACCATGCGATTATGTTAGGTCAGCACCTACTCACTGAAAAACACAGCCATTTTTCTTGCCAAAGAGAGGAGTCACAAAAAGCAGAAATAGAGATAAAATGAATCACTAACCTTTGATGATCTTCGTCAGATGACACTCATAGGACCAGTATCCCTTCTTTCTTTTCTCTCCAAAACTCTTGAACGTGCCGTCCTTGGCCAGCTCTCCTGCTATCTCTCTCAGAATGACCTTCTTGATCCAAATCAGTCAGGTTTCAAGACTAGTCATTCAACTGAGACTGCTCTTCTCTGTGTCACGGAGGCGCTCCGCACTGCTAAAGCTAACTCTCTCTCCTCTGCTCTCATCCTTCTAGACCTATCGGCTGCCTTTGATACTGTGAACCATCAGATCCTCCTCTCCACCCTCTCCGAGTTGGGCATCTCCGGCGCGGCCCACGCTTGGATTGCGTCCTACCTGACAGGTCGCTCCTACCAGGTGGCGTGGCGAGAATCTGTCTCCTCACCACGTGCTCTCACCACTGGTGTCCCCCAGGGCTCTGTTCTAGGCCCTCTCCTATTCTCGCTATACACCAAGTCACTTGGCTCTGTCATAACCTCACATGGTCTCTCCTATCATTGCTATGCAGACGACACACAATTAATCTTCTCCTTTCCCCCTTCTGATAACCAGGTGGCGAATCGCATCTCTGCATGTCTGGCAGACATATCAGTGTGGATGACGGATCACCACCTCAAGCTGAACCTCGGCAAGACGGAGCTGCTCTTCCTCCCGGGGAAGGACTGCCCGTTCCATGATCTAGCCATCACGGTTGACAACTCCATTGTGTCCTCCTCCCAGAGCGCTAAGAACCTTGGCGTGATCCTGGACAACACCCTGTCGTTCTCAACTAACATCAAGGCGGTGGCCCGTTCCTGTAGGTTCATGCTCTACAACATTCGCAGAGTACGACCCTGCCTCACACAGGAAGCGGCGCAGGTCCTAATCCAGGCACTTGTCATCTCCCGTCTGGATTACTGCAACTCGCTGTTGGCTGGGCTCCCTGCCTGTGCGATTAAACCCCTACAACTCATCCAGAACGCCGCAGCCCGTCTGGTGTTCAACCTTCCCAAGTACTCTCACATCACCCCGCTCCTCCGCTCTCTCCACTGGCTTCCAGTTGAAGCTCGCATCCGTTACAAGACCATGGTGCTTGCCTACGGAGCTGTGAGGGGAACGGCACCTCCGTACCTTCAGGCTCTGATCAGGCCCTACACCCAAACAAGGGCACTGCGTTCATCCACCTCTGGCCTGCTCGCCTCCCTACCTCTGAAGAAGCACAGTTCCCGCTCAGCCCAGTCAAAACTGTTCGCTGCTCTGGCACCCCAATGGTGGAACAAACTCCCTCACGACGCCAGGTCAGCGGAGTCAATCACCACCTTCCGGAGACACCTGAAACCCCACCTCTTTAAGGAATACCTAGGATAGGATAAAGTAATCCTTCTAACCCCCCCCCCCCCCCCTTAAAAGATTTAGATGCACTATTGTAAAGTGGTTGTTCCACTGGATATCATAAGGTGAATGCACCAATTTGTAAGTCGCTCTGGATAAGAGCGTCTGCTAAATGACTTAAATGTAAATGTAAATGTATAGGACTTCATGTTACACAATACATGTATGTTTTGTTCAATAAAGTTCATATTTATATCCACAAATCTCGGTTTACATTGGCGCCATGCTCAGAAATGCCTCCAAAATATCCGGAGTAATTACATTCAAATAACAAAAATACTCATTATAAACTTTGATGAAAGATGCATTCTGATGAAGATAATCAAAGGTAAATGAATATTTATGATGTAATTTTGTATTTCTGTTGACTCCAACATGGCGGAGAAATGTTGTTAAATCTGAGCGCCGTTTCAGATTATTGCATGGTGTGCTTTTTGAGTATTTTATTTTTAAATCTGACACAGCGGTTGCATTAAGAACAAGTGTATCTTTAATTCTGTGTAAAACATGTATCTTTCATCAAAGTTTATGATGAGTATTTCTGTTATTTGACGTGGCTCTCTGTAATTACTCCGGATATTTTGGAGGCATTTCTGAGCATGGCGCCAATGTAAACCGAGATTTGTGGATATAAATATGCACATTATCGAACAAAACATAAATGCATTGTGTAACATGATGTCATATGAGTGTCATCTGATGAAGATGTTCAAAGGTTAGTGATTAATTTTATCTCTATTTCTGCTTTTTGTTACTACTATACTTTGCTGGGGAAATGGCTGTGTTTTTCTGTGGCTATGTACTGAGCTAACATAATTGTTTGGTGTGCTTTCCCCGTAAATCCTTTTTGAAATCAGACATGTTGGCTGGAATCACAACATGTGTAGCTTTAATTTGGTGTCTTTCATGTGTGATTTCATGAAAGATTGATTTTTATAGTAATATATTTGAATTTGGCGCGCTACATTTTTTCTGGATTTTGGCCAAGTGGGACGCTACCGTCCCACATATCCCAGACCAGTCCCACCTATCCTAGAGAAGTTAATGCAACCACTGTGTCAGATTTCAAAAATCTTTACGGAAAAAGCACACCATGCAATAATCTGAATACAGCGCTTAGGCACCAAAACAAGCCATACAGATACCCGCCATGTTGTGGAGTCAACAGAAGTCATAAATAGCATTATAAATATTCCCTTACCTTTGATGATCTTCATCGTAATGCACTCCCAGGAATCCCAGTTCGACAATAAATGTTTGTTTTGTTCGATAAAGTCCATCATTTATGTCCAAATACCTCCTTTTTGTTAGCGCGTTTAGTTCACAAATCCAAATTCATGAGGCGCAGGCACACTTAGTCCAGACGAAAAGTCAAAAAGTTCCATTACAGTTCGCAGAAACATGTCAAACGATGTATAGAATCAATCTTTAGGATGTTTTTATCATAAATCTTCAATAACGTTTCAACCGGACAATTCCTTTGTCTTTAGAAATGAAAAGGAACAGAGCTCGCTCTCACAGGCAGGCACCTGATTGAGCTCATGGCATTCTGCCAGACCCCTGATTGAATCAGCTCTAATTCTCTCCCCCTTCACAGTAGAATCCTGAAACAAGGTTCTAAAGACTGTTAAAATCTAGTGGAAGTCTTGGGAAAAGTGCAATCGGACCAAATTTACACTATATATTGGATAGGCAAAGACTTGAAAACCTACAAACCTCAGATTTCCCACTTCCTGGTTGGATTTTTTCTCAGGTTTTTGCCTGCCATATGAGTTCTGTTTTACTCACAGACATCATTCAAACAGTTTTAGAAAGTTCAGAGTGTTTTCTATCGAAATATAATAATAATATGCATATCTTAGCTTCTGGGCCTGAGTAGCAGGCAGTTTACTCTGGGCACCTTATTCATCCAAGCTACTCAATGCTGCTCCCCATCCATAAGAAGTTTTAACAAGAAATGTGTGGAGTGGTTGAAAAAAGAGTTTTAATGACTCCAACATAAGTGCATGTAAACTTCCAACTTCAACTGTCTCCTCTCCCCTCCCCTCCCCTCCCCTCCCCTCCCCTCCCCTCCCCTCCCCTCCCCTCCTCTCCTCTCCTCTCCTCTCCTCTCCTCTCCTCTCCTCTCCTCTCCTCTCCTCTCCTCTCCTCTCCTCTCCTCTAGTCTCCTCTCCCCTCCTATCCTCTCCCCTCTCCCCTCTCTCCCCTCCTCTCCCCTCCTCTCCCCTCATCTCCTCTCCTCTCCTCTCCTCTTCCCTCTAGACCAGAATGCATATATTTTTGATCTGCTTTCTGCATCTCTCTAAGAACTTTTTTCCGCTAGTGTGATATTATTTCCTTCTATGTATGATATTACCATAAGTGCTGTGTGGTTCTGTGTGGCTCGGCTGCAGGTTGAAGGGCTTTAATGGGACGGCATTTCCATTTCAGAGAGGATGCATGCAGCGGCATTGGCGGAGTGGGAGGACGGGAGACCGGGGGGGGGGGGGAGGGGAGGCAGTACAAAGAGAATGGTACAGTCGAGACATTCCTTACGAAGTCAGCTTTAATAGCATAGAGAAGACCACACACACACACACACACACACACAGGACGTATCTGGATGGATAGAAGCAGCCGTCTGTACGGCCTAATCAGGAAGACCCGGTAGATACTCATCCAGAGGCTCGCCTGAGAAATCCTCCCCAACATTAGAGGCTTAGAGGGGGGGGAGATTCATTCCCCTTTTCCCCGTGGTCCCACAGCACCCTTCAAGTTTCAAGTTTCAAGGTCATGTGCACAAGTCCAGTGAAATGCCCTTTCTTCTCAGCTCGAACCCCAACAATGCAGTAATCAATATCAATGCCATACTAAAATAACAAGGTAGAACAAAAACACACGAGAAATAAGAAAAACACAGAAAGTAAGAATCTATATACAGGGACAGTTCCAGGGTCAGTTCTAATACCATATTAACAATGTACAGAATCTATATACTGTATAGGGTCAGTTCCAGGGTCAGTTCTAATACCATATTAACAATGTACAGAATCTATATACAGGGACAGTTCCAGGGTCAGTTCTAATACCATATTAACAATGTACAGGGATACTGGAGTGATGGAGGTAGATATGTATAGGGGGAAGAGGACTATATACAGGGTCAGTACCATATTAACAATGTACAGGGATACTGGAGTGATGGAGGTAGATATGTATAGGGGTAAGGTGACTATATACAGGGTCAGTACCATATTAACAATGTACAGGGATACTGGAGTGATGGAGGTAGATAGGTATAGGGGGAAGGGGACTATATACAGGGTCAGTACCATATTAACAATGTGCAGGGATACTGGAGTGATAGAGGTAGATATGTATAGGGGGAAGGGGACTATATACAGGGTCAGTACCATATTAACAATGTACAGGGATACTGGAGTGATGGAGGTAGATATGTATAGGGGTAAGGTGACTTTATACAGGGTCAGTACCATATTAACAATGTGCAGGGATACTGGAGTGATGGAGGTAGATATGTATAGGGGGAAGGAGACAGGGATACTGGAGTGATGGAGGTAGATATGTATAGGGGGACAGGAATACTGGAGTGATGGAGGTAGATATGTATAGGGGGAAGGAGACAGGGACACTGGAGTGATGGAGGTAGATATGTATAGGGGGAAGGAGACAGGGACACTTGAGTGATGGAGGTAGATATGTATAGGGGGACAGGGATACTGGACTGATGGAGGTAGATATGTATAGGGGGACAGGGATACTGGAGTGATGGAGGTAGATATGTATAGGGGGAAGGAGACAGGGACACTGGAGTGATGGAGGTAGATAAGGATGTCTATTTAAAACAGATCGTTATATACAAGCATTTCACTACACCCGCAATAACATCTGCTAAACACGTGTATGTGACCAATTAAATTTTATTTAATTTTATTTATAGGGATAAGGGGACTAGGCATCAGGATATATGATAAACCTATTCCCCCTCAGGAAACTAAAAAGATTTGGCATGGGTCCTGAGATCCTCAAAAGGTCCTACAGCTGCACCATCGAGAGCATCCTGACTGGTTGCATCACTGCCTGATAAGGCAACTGCTCGGCCTCTGACCTCAAGGCACTACAAAAAGTAGTGCGTACAGCCCAGTACATCACTGGGGCTAAGCTGCCTGCCATCCAGGACCTCTACACCAGGCGGTGTCAGAGGAAAGCCCTAAAAATTGTCTAAGACCCCAGCCACCCCAGTCATAGACTGCTCTCTCTACTACCGCACGGCAAGTGGTACCGGAGCACAAAGTCTGGGACAAAAAGGCATCTCAACAGTTTTTACCCCCAAGCCATAAGACTCCTGAACAGGTAATCAAATGGCTACCCGGACTATCTGCATTGTGTGCCCCCCCCAACCCCTCTTTTACGCTGCTGCTACTCTCTGTTTATCTTACATGCATAGTCACTTTAACTATACATTCATGTACATACTACCTAAATGGCCCGACCAACCAGTGCTCCTGCACATTGGCTAACTGGGCTATCTGCATTGTGTCCCGCCACCCCCCAACTCCTCTTTTACGCTACTGCTACTCTCTGTTCATCATATATGCATAGTCACTTTAACCATATCTACATGTACATACTACCTCAATCAGCCTGACTAACCGGTGTCTGTATGTAGCCTCGCTACTTTTATAGCCTCGCTACTGTATATAGCCTGTCTTTTTACTGTTGTTTTATTTCATTACCAACCTATTGTTCACCTAATACCTTTTTTGCACTATTGGTTAGAGCCTGTAAGTAAGCATTTCACTGTAAGGTCTACACCTGTTGTATTCGGCGCACGTGACAAATAAACTTTGATTTGATTTAATTTAAACAGAGTAGCAGCAGTGTAAATTATGATTGCATGTTAGTGGGTATAGAGTCAGTGCCCTCCTGAATTATAGGCACCCTGGGTAATAAAATGAACAAAAAAAGGCTGTGAAAAAATATGTCATTGTTGTTTATCATCTTGATCGTACACAACATTTAATTGATATCAAAATGTTTCAAAGAAGAAGAAAAAAAATCGCCATGAAGAAATAATAATTTTTTTCAAAAACATGCATGTCACAATTATTGAAACCCCTGCATTTTTGGTGACGGACGACTGGGAGGAATGCAGGAGCAGATTTTAGGAGCAGGACCAGACTCCCTCTTTGTGACTGATGACTGGGAGGAATGCAGGTCAGATTTCAGGAGGAGGACCAGACTCCCTCTTTGTGACTGATGGATGAATGCAGGTCAGATTTCAGGAGGAGGACCAGACTCCCTCTTTGTGACTGATGGATGAATGCAGGTCAGATTTCAGGAGGAGGACCAGACTCCCTCTTTGTGACTGATGGATGAATGCAGGTCAGATTTCAGGAGCAGGACCAGACTCCCTCTTTGTGACTGATGACTGACATAAGGGCCTGCACGTGATAGGACTATCTGGCATTATGATGTCATAATGCTTCTTGACAGTGTCATAAAGTCTATTTTCTACAAGACATTTAAAATATGATGAAAAAACCAAACTGTAAAGAATTCATTACAACAACAATGAAAGATTTAAGGAACAATCTTTCAAACGAAAGGAAACTTCTTGGAGGAGAAAAAACTCATTTGAAAAAAATTGGGTTTTGACACTCTTATGAATGTGTCATAACCAGCCTTAAAGTAAAGCTATATATGTCACAACAGGTGTAAATACAGGTGTAAATACAGGTGTATATACAGGTGTAGATACAGGTGTAAATACAGGTGTAGATACAGGTCTAGATACAGGTGTAAATACAGGTGTAGATACAGGTGTAGATACAGGTGTAGATACAGGTGTAGATACAGGTGTAGATACAGGTCTAGATACAGGTGTAAATACAGGTGTAGATACAGGTGTAAATACAGGTGTAGATACAGGTGTAAATACAGGTGTAGATACAGGTGTAGATACAGGTCTAGATACAGGTGTAAATACAGGTCTAGCTTCCTGCTTAAGACCTGGTGAATTATGAGGAAGACAATCCTGCTTCCTGCTTAAGACCTGGTGAATTATGAGGAAGACATTCCAGCTTCCTGCTTAAGACCTGGTGAATTATGAGGAAGACATTCCAGCTTCCTGCTTAAGACCTGGTGAATTATGAGGAAGACATTCCTGCTTCCTGCTTAAGACCTGGTGAATTATGAGGAAGACATTCCTGCTTCCTGCTTAAGACCTGGTGAATTATGAGGAAGACATTCCAGCTTCCTGCTTAAGACCTGGTGAATTATGAGGAAGACATTCCTGCTTAAGAACTGGTGAATTATGAGGAAGACATTCCAGCTTCCTGCTTAAGACCTGGTGAATTATGAGGAAGACATTCCAGCTTCCTGCTTAAGAACTGGTGAATTATGAGGAAGACATTCCAGCTTCCTGCTTAAGAACTGGTGAATTATGAGGAAGACATTCCTGCTTAAGACCTGGTGAATTATGAGGAAGACAATCCAGCTTCCTGCTTAAGACCTGGTGAATTATGAGGAAGACATTCCAGCTTCCTGCTTAAGACCTGGTGAATTATGAGGAAGACATTCCAGCTTCCTGCTTAAGACCTGGTGAATTATGAGGAAGACATTCCAGCTTCCTGCTTAAGACCTGGTGAATTATGAGGAAGACATTCCTGCTTCCTGCTTAAGACCTGGTGAATTATGAGGAAGACATTCCAGCTTCCTGCTTAAGACCTGGTGAATTATGAGGAAGACATTCCTGCTTAAGACCTGGTGAATTATGAGGAAGACATTCCAGCTTCCTGCTTAAGACCTGGTGAATTATGAGGAAGACATTCCAGCTTCCTGCTTAAGAACTGGTGAATTATGAGGAAGACATTCCAGCTTCCTGCTTAAGACCTGGTGAATTATGAGGAAGACATTCCTGCTTCCTGCTTAAGACCTGGTGAATTATGAGGAAGACATTCCAGCTTCCTGCTTAAGAACTGGTGAATTATGAGGAAGACATTCCTGCTTCCTGCTTAAGACCTGGTGAATTATGAGGAAGACATTCCTGCTTCCTGCTTAAGACCTGGTGAATTATGAGGAAGACATTCCAGCTTCCTGCTTAAGACCTGGTGAATTATGAGGAAGACATTCCAGCTTCCTGCTTAAGACCTGGTGAATTATGAGGAAGACATTCCTGCTTCCTGCTTAAGACCTGGTGAATTATGAGGAAGACATTCCAGCTTCCTGCTTAAGACCTGGTGAATTATGAGGAAGACATTCCTGCTTCCTGCTTAAGACCTGGTGAATTATGAGGAAGACATTCCAGCTTCCTGCTTAAGACCTGGTGAATTATGAGGAAGACATTCCTGCTTCCTGCTTAAGACCTGGTGAATTATGAGGAAGACATTCCTGCTTCCTGCTTAAGACCTGGTGAATTATGAGGAAGACATTCCTGCTTCCTGCTTAAGACCTGGTGAATTATGAGGAAGACATTCCTGCTTCCTGCTTAAGAACTGGTGAATTATGAGGAAGACATTCCTGCTTCCTGCTTAAGACCTGGTGAATTATGAGGAAGACATTCCTGCTTAAGACCTGGTGAATTATGAGGAAGACATTCCAGCTTCCTGCTTAAGAACTGGTGAATTATGAGGAAGACATTCCTGCTTAAGACCTGGTGAATTATGAGGAAGACATTCCAGCTTCCTGCTTAAGAACTGGTGAATTATGAGGAAGACATTCCTGCTTCCTGCTTAAGACCTGGTGAATAATGAGGAAGATATTCCTGCTTAAGACCTGGTGAATTATGAGGAAGACATTCCAGCTTCCTGCTTAAGAACTGGTGAATTATGAGGAAGACATTCCTGCTTCCTGCTTAAGACCTGGTGAATTATGAGGAAGACATTCCAGCTTCCTGCTTAAGACCTGGTGATTTATGAGGAAGACATTCCTGCTTCCTGCTTAAGACCTGGTGAATTATGAGGAAGACATTCCAGCTTCCAAGTGGGGTGTCCTTTAAAACACACTGAAGAATACAGAGACAAACGGACGGACAGAGACACAGTGAGCCAGATGGACGAGGAGAGACAGACAGACGTATAGACAAACAGACACAGTAGTACAGACAGACAGGCACAGTAGAACAGACATACACAGTAGTAGTATAGACAGACAGACAGACAGACAGACAGACAGACAGACAGACAGACAGACAGACAGACAGAGTAGTACAGACAGGCACAGTAGTACAGACAGGCACAGTAGTACAGACAGAAATACACAGTAGTACAGACGGACGGACGGACAGACAGACACAGTAGTACAGACGGACGGACGGACGGACGGACGGACGGACGGACGGACGGACGGACGGACGGACGGACGGACAGACAGACAGACAGACAGACAGACAGACAGACAGACAGACAGACAGACACAGTAGTACAGACAGACAGACACAGTAGTACAGACAGACAGACACAGTAGTACAGACAGACAGACACAGTAGTACAGACAGGCGCAGTAGTACAGACAGACAGACAGACAGAAATACACAGTATTACAGACAGACAGACAGACAGACAGACAGACAGACAGACAGACAGACAGACAGACAGACAGACAGACAGACAGACAGACACAGTAGTACAGACAGACAGACAGACAGAAATACACAGTAGTACAGACAGACAGACAGACAGACAGACAGACAGACAGACAGACAGACACAGTAGTACAGACAGACAGACACAGTAGTACAGACAGACAGACACAGTAGTACAGACAGGCGCAGTAGTACAGACAGACAGACAGACAGAAATACACAGTATTACAGACAGACAGACAGACAGACAGACA
Source organism: Salvelinus namaycush (assembly GCF_016432855.1). Lineage (NCBI taxonomy): Eukaryota > Metazoa > Chordata > Actinopteri > Salmoniformes > Salmonidae > Salvelinus > Salvelinus namaycush. Next base: position 38,238 of record NW_024057783.1, on the reverse strand, counting down.
GACAGACAGACAGACAGACAGACAGACAGACAGACAGAGTAGTACAGACAGACAGACACAGTAGTACAGACAGACAGACACAGTAGTACAGACAGGCGCAGTAGTACAGACAGACAGACAGACAGAAATACACAGTAGTACAGACAGACGGACGGACGGACGGACGGACGGACGGACGGACGGACGGACGGACGGACGGACGGACGGACGGACGGACGGACGGACGGACGGACGGACAGACAGACAGACAGACAGACAGACAGACAGACAGAGTAGTACAGACAGACAGACAGACACAGTAGTACAGACAGGCACAGTAGTACAGACAGACAGACAGACAGAAATACACAGTATTACAGACAGACAGACAGACAGACAGACAGACAGACAGACAGACAGACAGACAGACACAGTAGTACAGACAGGCACAGTAGTACAGACAGGCACAGTAGTACAAACAGACAGACAGAAATACACAGTAGTACAGACGGACGGACGGACGGACGGACAGACAGACACAGTAGTACAGACAGACGGACGGACGGACGGACGGACGGACAGACAGACAGAGTAGTACAGACAGACAGACAGACACAGTAGTACAGACAGGCACAGTAGTACAGACAGACAGACAGAAATACACAGTATTACAGACAGACAGACAGACAGACAGACAGACAGACAGACAGACAGACAGACAGACAGACAGACAGACAGACACAGTAGTACAGACAGGCACAGTAGTACAGACAGGCACAGTAGTACAGACAGACAGACAGACAGAAATACACAGTAGGACGGACGGACGGACGGACGGACGGACGGACGGACGGACGGACGGACGGACGGACGGACGGACGGACGGACAGACAGACAGACAGACAGACAGACAGACAGACAGACGGACAGACAGACAGACAGACAGAGTAGTACAGACAGGCACAGTAGTACAGACAGACAGAAATACACAGTATTACAGACAGACAGACAGACAGACAGACAGACAGACAGACAGACAGACAGACAGACAGACAGACAGACAGACACAGTAGTACAGACAGGCACAGTAGTACAGACAGACAGACAGACAGACAGACAGACAGACAGACAGACAGACAGACAGACAGACAGACAGACAGACAGACAGACAGACAGACAGACAGACAGACAGACACAGTAGTACAGACAGGCACAGTAGTACAGACAGACAGACAGACAGAAATACACAGTATTACAGACAGACAGACAGACAGACACAGTAGTACAGACAGGCACAGTAGTACAGACAGACAGACAGACAGACAGACAGACAGACAGACAGACAGACAGACAGACAGACAGACAGACAGACAGACAGACAGAGTAGTTCAGACAGACAGACAGACAGACAGACAGACAGACAGACAGACAGACAGACAGACAGACAGACAGACAGACAGACGATCTGCACCCTTTATTACTATTTAATATCTCCATCCGTCTGCTTCTGGAGCTGCACTGGGAACACACACACACACACACACACACACTTATTTAACAACACATCAGCTGGACGGTTAATTATTTGGTATTTAGTATTTTATTGGGATCCCAATTTCTTCCTGGAGACATTACTTATGAGGACAACATTCCTGCTTCCAAACAGACGCACTTATAAATACACTGGAGAGAGACGGACAGACAGACAGAGAGACAGAGAGACAGAAAGACGGACAGGCACGTGATTTGTCCTAAGTGACTTGGTTTGTCCATGTTCGGATTGGCCACGCTGTGGGTGTTGATATGTTCTCCCTGCTCTGTTTTAAAGGATAGAGAGAATGACAGGCAGGTCCCATGGTGGGGTGACAGCTGGCTCATCTAACACACACACACTGACACACAAACACTGGGGTACTGATGATGGCTACTGGGTCTGCTATGCATGACATCTGTGACAAGTCACTGCCACAGGGACACCACAACTGTCACCTAATAGCTAGATGATAGCTAGAGGATAACTAGAAGATAATTCACAACTGCTAGAGGATAGTTAGAGGATAGTTCACAACTGCTAGAGGATAGTTAGGGGATAGCTAGAGGCCAGCTATAGGATAGTTCACAACTGCTAGAGGAGAGTTAGAGGATAGTTCACAACTGCTAGAGGATAGTTAGGGGATAGCTAGAAGCCAGCTATAGGATAGTTCACAACTGCTAGAGGAGAGTTAGAGGATAGTTCACAACTGCTAGAGGATAGTTAGAGGATAGCTAGAGGCCAGCTATAGAATAGTTCACAACTGCTAGAGGATAGCTAGAGGATAGCTATAGGACAGCTAAAGGATAGTTGACAACTTCTAGAGGATAGCTAGAGAATAGCTAGCAAATAGCTAGAGGATAGCTACAGGATAGCTAGCAAATGGCTAGAGGATAGCTAGAGGATAGCTAGAGGATAGCTAGAGGACAGATAGAGGATAGCTAGAGGATAGCTAGAGGATAGCTAGAGAATAGCTAGAGGATAGCTAGAGGACAGATAGAGGATAGCTAGAGGACAGATAGATGATAGCTAGAGGATAGCTAGAGGGTAGCTAGAGGATAGCTAGAGGATAGCTAGCAAATAGCTAGAGGATAGCTAGCAAATAGCTAGAGGATAGCTAGAGGATAGCTAGAGAATAGCTAGAGGACAGATAGAGAATAGCTAGAGGATAGCTAAAGGACAGATAGAGGATAGCTAGAGGATAGCTAGAGGATAGCTAGAGGACAGATAGAGGATAGCTAGAGGACAGATAGAGAATAGCTAGAGGATAGCTAGAGGACAGATAGAGGATAGCTAGAGGATAGCTAGAGGACGGATAGAGGACAGATAGAGGATAGATAGAGGATAGCTAGAGGATAGCTAGAGGATAGCTAGAGGACAGATAGAGGATAGCTAGAGGATAGCTAGAGGACAGCTAGAGGATAGCTAGAGGACAGATAGAGGATAGCTAGAGGACAGATAGAGGATAGCTAGAGGATAGCTAGAGGACAGATAGAGGATAGCTAGAGGATAGCTAGAGGATAGCTAGAGAATAGCTAGAGGATAGTTCATAACTGCTAGAGGACAGATAGAGGATAGCTAGAGGATAGCTAGAGGCCAGCTATAGGATAGTTCACAACTGCTAGAGGATAGCTAGAGGATAGCTAAAGGATAGTTAGAGGACAGCTAGAGGATAGCTAGAGAATAGCTAGAGGACAGATAGAGAATAGCTAGAGGACAGATAGAGGATAGCTAGAGGATAGCTAGAGGACAGATAGAGGATAGCTAGAGGATAGCTAGAGGATAGCTAGAGGACAGATAGAGGATAGCTAGAGGATAGCTAGAGGATAACTAGAGAATAGCTAGAGGACAGATAGAGAATAGCTAGAGGATAGCTAGAGGACAGATAGAGGATAGCTAGAGGACAGATAGAGGATAGCTAGAGGATAGCTAGAGGATAGCTAGAGGATAGCTAGAGGATAGCTAGAGAATAGCTAGAGGATAGTTCATAACTGCTAGAGGACAGATAGAGGATAGCTAGAGGATAGCTAGAGGCCAGCTATAGGATAGTTCACAACTGCTAGAGGATAGCTAGAGGATAGCTAAAGGATAGTTAGAGGACAGCTAGAGGATAGCTATAGGACAGCTAAAGGATAGTTGGCAACTTCTAAAGGATAGCTAGAGAATAGCTAGCAAATAGCTAGAGGATAGCTACAGGATAGCTAGAGGATAGCTAGAGGACAGATAGAGGATAGCTAGAGGATAGCTAGAGGATAGCTAGAGGACAGATAGAGGATAGCTAGAGGACAGCTAGAGGATAGCTAGAGGACAGATAGAGGACAGATATAGGATAGCTAGAGGACAGATAGAGGATAGCTAGAGGATAGCTAGAGGACAGATAGAGGATAGCTAGAGGATAGCTAGAGGACAGATAGAGGATAGCTAGACGATAGCTAGAGGATAGCTAGAGGACAGATAGAGGATAGCTAGAGGATAGCTAGAGGATAGCTAGAGAATAGCTAGAGGACAGATAGAGAATAGCTAGAGGATAGCTAGAGAACAGATAGAGGATAGCTAGAGGACAGATAGAGGATAGCTAGAGGATAGCTAGAGGATAGCTAGAGGATAGCTAGAGAATAGCTAGAGGATAGTTCATAACTGCTAGAGGACAGATAGAGGATAGCTAGAGGATAGCTAGAGGCCAGCTATAGGTTAGTTCACAACTGCTAGAGGATAGCTAGAGGATAGCTAAAGGATAGTTAGAGGACAGCTAGAGGATAGCTATAGGACAGCTAAAGGATAGTTGCCAACTTCTAGAGGATAGCTAGAGAATAGCTAGAGGACAGATAGAGAATAGTTAGAGGATAGCTATAGGACATATAGAGGATAGCTAGAAGATAGCTAGAGGACAGATAGAGGATAGCTAGAGGACAGATAGAGGATAGCTAGAGGACAGATAGATGATAGCTAGAGGATAGCTAGAGGGTAGCTAGAGGATAGCTAGAGGATAGCTAGCAAATAGCTAGAGGATAGCTAGCAAATAGCTAGAGGATAGCTAGAGGATAGCTAGAGAATAGCTAGAGGATAGTTCATAACTGCTAGAGGACAGATAGAGGATAGCTAGAGGATAGCTAGAGGCCAGCTATAGGATAGTTCACAACTGCTAGAGGATAGCTAGAGGATAGCTAAAGGATAGTTAGAGGACAGCTAGAGGATAGCTATAGGACAGCTAAAGGATAGTTGGCAACTTCTAAAGGATAGCTAGAGAATAGCTAGCAAATAGCTAGAGGATAGCTACAGGATAGCTAGAGGATAGCTAGAGGACAGATAGAGGATAGCTAGAGGATAGCTAGAGGATAGCTAGAGGACAGATAGAGGATAGCTAGAGGACAGCTAGAGGATAGCTAGAGGACAGATAGAGGACAGATATAGGATAGCTAGAGGACAGATAGAGGATAGCTAGAGGATAGCTAGAGGACAGATAGAGGATAGCTAGAGGATAGCTAGAGGACAGATAGAGGATAGCTAGACGATAGCTAGAGGACAGATAGAGGATAGCTAGAGGATAGCTAGAGGATAGCTAGAGAATAGCTAGAGGACAGATAGAGAATAGCTAGAGGATAGCTAGAGAACAGATAGAGGAAAGCTAGAGGACAGATAGAGGATAGCTAGAGGATAGCTAGAGGATAGCTAGAGGATAGCTAGAGAATAGCTAGAGGATAGTTCATAACTGCTAGAGGACAGTTAGAGGACAGCTAGAGGATAGCTATAGGACAGCTAAAGGATAGTTGGCAACTTCTAGAGGATAGCTAGAGAATAGCTAGCAAATAGCTAGAGGATAGCTACAGGATAGCTAGAGGATAGCTAGAGGACAGATAGAGGATAGCTAGAGGATAGCTAGAGGATAGCTAGAGGACAGATAGAGGACAGATAGAGGACAGCTAGATGATAGCTAGAGGATAGCTAGAGGATAGCTAGAGGATAGCTAGAGGATAGCTAGAGAATAGCTAGAGGATTGTTCATAACTGCTAGAGGACAGATAGAGGATAGCTAGAGGATAGCTAGAGGCCAGCTATAGGATAGTTCACAACTGCTAGAGGATAGCTAGAGGATAGCTAAAGGATAGTTAGAGGACAGCTAGAGGATAGCTATAGGACAGCTAAAGGATAGTTGGCAACTTCTAGAGGATAGCTAGAGAATAGCTAGCAAATAGCTAGAGGATAGCTAGAGGATAGCTAGAGGACAGATAGAGGATAGCTAGGGGATAGCTAGAGGATAGCTAGAGGACAGATAGAGGATAGCTAGAGGACAGCTAGAGGATAGCTAGAGAATAGCTAGATGATAGCTAGAGGATAGCTAGAGGATAGCTAGAGAATAGCTAGAGGATAGCTAGAGGACAGATAGAGAATAGCTAGAGGATAGCTAGAGGATAGCTAGAGGACAGATAGAGAATAGCTAGAGGATAGCTAGAGGACAGATAGAGGATAGCTAGAGGATAGCTAGAGGATAGCTAGAGGACAGATAGATGATAGCTAGCAAATAGCTAGAGGATAGCTAGCAAATAGCTAGAGGATAGCTAGCAAATAGCTAGAGGATAGCTAGAGGATAGCTAGAGGACAGATAGAGGACAGATAGAGGACAGCTAGAGGATAGCTAGAGGATAGCTAGAGGATAGCTAGAGGATAGCTAGAGAATAGCTAGAGGATAGCTAGATGATAGCTAGAGGATAGCTAGAGGATAGCTAGACAACTACTAGATGATAGCTAGAGAACTGGTAAAGGATAGCTAGATGATAGCTAGAGGAAAGCTAATATTCTATGTCTTACTGAAACATGTCTGGATGATGACACTTTGTATGTTGTACCCAGTTGTTTCTCCATGCAGCGGCAGGATCGAACGCCTGCTTCAGAAAGTCAAAAGGAGTTGGAGTGTATTTTTTCATAAATAACAACTGGTGTGCTGCTTCAAGTGTGAAGTAAATCTACAGCTTTTGCTCACATGATATTAAAATAAATATAACCTTTATTTAACTTTACATAAGAATGTCTTATTTAGAATAATTGCCTACCAAGAGGCAAAAGGCCTCCTGCGGGGACAGGGGCTGGGATAAAGGATTTTAAAAAATGTAGGACATTTAGGACAGTGTCCATGATTGCGTCTTTGAATGAAGAGATGGAGATAAAACTGTCCAGTTTGATTGTTTGTTGCAGCTCGTTCCAGTCGCTAGCTGCAGCGAACTGAAAAGAGGAGTGACCCAGGGATGTGTGTGCTTTGGGGACCTTTAACAGAATGTGACTGGCAGAACGGGTGTTGTATGTGGAGGATGAGGGCTGCAGTAGATATTTCAGATTAGTGGAGAGTGAGGCCTAAGAGGGTTTTATAAATAAGCATCAACCAGTGGGTCTTGCGACGGGTAAACAGAGACGACCAGTTTACAGAAGAGTACAGAGTGCAGTGATGTGTCCTATAAGGAGCATTGGTGGCATCTGATGGCCGAATGGTGAAGAACATCTAGCCGCTTGAGAGCACCCTTACCTGCTGATCTATAAATTACGTCTCCGTAATATAGCATGGGTAGGATGGTCATCTGAATCAGGATTAGTTTGGCAGCTGGGGTGAAAAGAGGAGCATTTAGGACAGAGGAAACCAAGTCTAGATGTAACCTTAGGCTACAGCTTTGATATGCGCTGAGAGAAAGACCATCTACCGTCTAGTCATACTCCCAAATACTTGTATGAGGTGACTACCTCAAGCTCTAAACCCTCAGAGGTAGTAATCACATCAGTGGGGAGAGGGGCATTCTTCTTACCAAATCACATGACCTTTGTTTTGGAGGTGTTCAGAACAAGGTTAAGGGTAGAGAAAGCTTGTTGGACACTAAGAAAGCTTTGTTGTAGAGCGTTTATCACAAAATCCGGGGAGGGACCAGCTGAGTATAAGACTGTATCATCTGCATATAAATGGCTGAGAGAGCTTCTTACTGCCTGAGCTATGTTGTTGATGTAAATTGAGAAGAGCGTGGGGCCTAGGCTCGAGCCTTGGGGTACTCCCTTGGTGACAGACATATTGCAGGCTAACAATCACAAGATGGAATAACCGGGCACATTCTCAAAGCATGATCAGCTGGCAAGTGACTTCACAGACATGTTCAATCTCTCCTTGTCCCAGTCTGTATTCCCAACATGTTTCAAGCTGACCACCATTGCCCCTGTTCCCAAGAGCCCCAAGATAACCTGCCTAAATGCCTACCACAATGTAGCACTCACATCTGTAATTATGAAGTTCTTTGAAAGGCTGGTCATGACACACATCCACATCATCATCCCAGACCCACTCCAATTCGCATACAGCCCCAACAGATCCACAGGTGTCGCAATCTCAATTGTACTTCACACTGCCCTCTCCCACCTGGACGAGGGGAAATAACTATATGAGAATACTGTTCACAGACTACAGCTAGCACAGAGAGGCTGCTGCCTATATACACAGACTTGAAGTCATAGGCCACTTTAATAAATGTAACGCTAGTCACTTTAATAATGCTACTTTAATAATGTTTACATATCTTGCACTACTCATCTCATATGTATATACTGTATTCTATACTCTTCTATTGTATCTTACTCTATGTCGCTCTGAAATTGCTCGTCCATGTATTTATATATTCTTAATTCCATTCCTTTACTTAGATTTGTGTGTAAAAGGTAGTTGTTGTGGAATTGTTAGATTACTTGTTAGATATTGCTGCACTGTGGGAACTAGAAGCACAAGCATTTCACTACACTAACAATAACATCTGCTAACCATGTGTATGGTTAGCAAAGGCGCTTTGCGGTCAAGAGGGTAGTGCGGACGGCCCGGTACATCCCTGCCATCCAGGACTTCTATATCAGGCGGTGTCAGAGGAAGGCCGGAAAATTGCCAAAGACTCCAACCACCCAAGACCATAGACTGTTCACTCTGCTACCGTCCAGCAAACTGTACCGGAGCATTGGCTCTCAGACCAACAGCCTCCGAGACAGCATACATATGGTCTGATATACCACGGCGGTCAGCCAATCACCACACAGTTTGTAAACACACACACACACAAACCCTTTTACAATCATGATCTGGTACTGGTACTTCCTGTATATAGCTCCACATTGATCTGGTACTTCCTGTATATAGCAGCACATTGATCTGGTACTGGTACTTCCTGTATATAGCTCCACATTGATCTGGTACTTCCTGTATATAGCAGCACATTGATCTGGTACTGGTACTTCCTGTATATAGCTCCACATTGATCTGGTACTTCCTGTATATAGCAGCACATTGATCTGGTACTGGTACTTCCTGTATATAGCAGCACATTGATCTGGTACTGGTACTCCCTGTATATAGCCCCACATTGATCTGGTACTGGTACTTCCTGTATATAGCTACATTATTGTGTATTTATTTCATTGTTACTATTTTATTCTGTTCTATTTTTAAACTCATCGTTGAAGAGCTCGTAAGCAAGCATGTGAATGCTATTGATCCATAATCGTATATCCAGTGGGTATGGCCAAGGTTGTAAGCCTTGCGTCACCACTCGGAATACTATAATATGCACGTATCTAGGGTCACCGTTATGAAATTATTAAGAGGCTGAGGAACACAGAGCTAATATCTTGCAATCGATGTCTCCTCTGGCTTTCTCATGCAATGTATTTTGATAAGGAGACGAGGAGAGAGAGGACGTGAGGAGTATTCATTTGAAATCCCCCACAGAATCCTACTCACTACTCCAGGTGCTGGCTCACGTCTGGGAGGTAGCCCGGTTCCAAAACTTAACACAATGCAAAACAAGCCTAAACCGGGCGCACGGGCAAGATTAATCGAATCCCCTCATTGAATAGAACGAGTGTCGCCATTCAAGACAGTGATGTCATAATGGGTGGACTGCGAGTGAACCCACAGGAGCAAAGCAGTAATTAAAATCAGGAAGTGTACCCATCAATCTGTGCTGTGATTTGTTGAATCAACTCAACTGACATTACAAAAAAAAATACATTCCCATTGCATGAGCCACATCAGTTAACATAATTTGAATGAACATTCTACATTACCATGGAAATTATTGCATCGCGCACGGCAAGTGGTACCGATGCACCAAGTCTGGAACCAACAGGACCCTGAACAGCTTCTAACCCCCCAAACAATAACACTGCTACATAGATAGTTAACTAGTTAGTTAACTAGTTAGTTCAATAGATAGTTCAATAGCTAGTTCAATAGCTAGTTCAATAGTTAGTTCAATAGTTAGTTCAATAGTTAGTTCAATAGTTAGTTAACTCGTTCGTTCAATAGTTCGTTCGCTAGTTCGTTCGCTAGTTCGTTCGCTAGTTCGTTCGCTAGTTCGTTCGCTAGTTCGTTCGCTAGTTCGTTCGCTAGTTATTTCGCTAGTTAGTTCGCTAGTTAGTTCGCTAGTTAGTTCGCTAGTTCGTTCGCTAGTTCGTTAACTAGTTAGTTCAATAGTTAGGTCAATAGTTAGGTCAATAGTTAGTTCAATAGTTTGTTAATTAGTTAGTTCAAAAGTTAGTTCAATAGTTAGTTCAATAGTTAACTTCTACCGCCTCAGAAACCCGGATCCGGGAGCAACCCCCACCCCCCCACCAGTAAAAAAGCTGAATAGCATAGCTAGCATAGCGTCACAAGTAAATACTAGCATCTAAATATCATTCAATCACAAGTCCAAGACACCAGATGAAAGATCCACTTCTTGTGAATCCAGCAATCATTTCTGATTTGTAAAATGTTTTACAGGGAAGACACAATATGTAAATCTATTAGCTAACCACGTTAGCAAAAGACACCATTTTTCTTTGTCCACCATTTTTTCTCTCCACCAGTAGCTATCACCAATTCGGCCAAATAAAGATATTGATAGCCACTAACCAAGAAAAAACCTCAGTCTGATAACATATTTATTGTATAGGATAGGTTTTGTTAGAAAAATGTGCATATTTCAGGTAGAAATCATAGTTTACAATTGCACCCACCATGTAAGAAATTGTAATAGATACTGGAAACTTGTAATAACAACTTCTCAACATAAGCTATCTTTTATACAAAATGCACACACCCCCTCTTTCCCTTGGACACATGCTGGTCTCATTAGACACCAACCACAGACACACACAACTCCCCTCCCCCATGAACAGGCCCCTGCTAAAACAACCCCACACACACTATATTCAAGGTTGGAACTCAAGACAAAGAACTATGTTAAGAGCCAATGGAACGTCGACATCAGGCCCGAACAGGACTACCCACGACCCAGAGCGACCAATCAGAAGGCCAGACTACCAGATCAACCTACATCATTGACCGCATATATAATCTGTACAATATGTTTAGCGCCCTCTTCTCCGACGATTCCATATGAATCAGACAGAACGGGGCCGTGCTGCACGATTTGCCAGATATCTTTACACTTGAATAAACTGCCTTATTATACAATTATACACCTCGTCCTATGTCTCAACTTGATCTCCTGTCTCCAGTAACTGTTTTATCAACAACCATCACAACTCGACTAGAATAAATACAGAGAGCAACGTGTATTACCAATTTACTCATCATAAAACATTTCTTAAAAATACACAGCGCACAGCAATGGAAAGACACAGATCTTGTGAATTCAGACAATATTTCAGATTTTCTAAGTGTTTTACAGCGAAAACACAATAAATCGTTATATTAGCATACCACATGTGCAAACGTTACCCGAGCATTGATTCAAGGCAAAAAGAGCGATAGCGTTATCATCGGCAAAATATATTAATTTTTTCACTAACCTTCTCAGAATTCTTCCGATGACACTCCTGTAACATCATATTACACAATCCATATAGAGTTTGATCGAAAATGTGCATATTTAGCGGCACAAATCGTGCTTACACAATGGAAATACTGTCCAACTACTCAAGCAATCTGCCCGGCGCCATCTTGGAAAGACACCTATTTTTATCAAAAACTATTCATAAACTTGACTAAAAAAATACAAGTTGGACAGCAATTGAAAGACAAATTAGTTCTTAATGCAATCGCTGAATTACATTTCTAAAATTATCCTTACTGTGCAATACAGGGTGCGCCAAAGCGAAGCTACACAAAAAAAAATGGCGATATATGCGTTTAACATTTTTCAACACAACAACGATTTATCATCATAAATAGTTCTTACTATGAGCTGATCTTCCATCAGAATCTTGGGCAATGTATCCTTTCTCCGGTCTAATCGTCTTTTGGTCGAAAGATGTCCTCTTGTCCTGTCGAAATGGCCACTAACGTTCGGCATGTATTGGAAAAGTGTCCAACTCTTCAAAGTGCGTCACAAAGAAATGCCTCAAAATCGCACTAAACGGATATAAATTGCTATAAAACGGTTTAAATTAACTACCTTATGATGTCTTTAACACCTATAACGAATAAAAATATGACCGGGGATATAGAAGTGGCTAAACCAAAGCTTGGAAGGAGGCCAGTCCGACGTCCATCGTGCGTCAAGCGCAGGGAACAAAAGAAAGGTACTTCCGTTCTTTGCCCTTTTATAAAGTCCCAGATTGCGCAATCGACTCCATTCAAATTGTCACCACTTACTGACATATAGAGGAAGGCGTAGGCAGTGTTTGTATCCCCATAGCATTCACAGGGACCTTAAAACTGACCTGGGACCAGAGGCCAAGATTTCTGAAATCTCACTCCCTGTCAGGAAAAGTGCTGTAGAATGAGTTCTGTTCCACTCAGAGACATAATTCCAACGGTTATAGAAACTAGAGAGTGTTTTCTATCCAATAATAATAATAATATGCATATTGTACGAGCAAGAATTGAGTACTAGGCAGTTTAATTTGGAGACCAATTTTTCCAAGATCGAAATAGCACCCCCCATAGGCTCAAGAGGTTAACCAAATAGCATTGACCCTTTTTTTTTTATAACTTTTTTGACTCATCACATACGCTGTTGCTACTGTTTACAACCGGTCACTTTATTCCTAGTTATATGTATATACACTGAGTATACCAGACATTACGAACACCTAATATCGATTTGCAACCCCCCCCTTTTTCCCTCAGAACAGCCTCAATTCGTCAGGTTATGGACTCTACAAGGTGTTGAACGCGTTCCACAGGGATGCTGGCCCATGTTGACTCCACAGGGATGCTGGCCCATGTTGACTCCACAGGGATGCTGGCCCATGTTGACTCCACAGGGATGCTGGTCCATGTTGACTCCACAGGGATGCTGGTCCATGTTGACTCCACAGGGATGCTGGCCCATGTTGACTCCACAGGGATGCTGGTCCATGTTGACTCCACAGGGATGCTGGTCCATGTTGACTCCACAGGGATGCTGGTCCATGTTGACTCCACAGGGATGCTGGTCCATGTTGACTCCAATGCTTCCCACCGTTGTGTCAAGTTAGCTGGATGTCCTTTGGGTGGTGGACCATTCTTGATACACAATCGGGAAACTATTGAGTGTGATAAAAAAAAAAACTGCTGTATTGCAGTTATTGACACAAAATGGTGTGCCTGGCACCTACTACCGAACTCTGTTCAAAGGCACTTAGATATTTTGTCTTGCCCATTCACCCTCTGAATGACACACATACACAACCCATGTCTCAATTGTCTCAAGGCTTAAATCCTTCTTTAACCCGTCTCCTCCCCTTCATCTACACTGAATGAAGTGGATTTAACAAGTGACATCAATAAAGGATCATATCTTTTATCTGGAGTCACCTGGCCAGTCTGAAAGAGCAGGTGAGAGATTATTGGAATCTGTGTGGGTAGCTGGACAGGTAGGATGACTGACAGTGAAGGTGAACAGGTGGTCACGTGTCAGGTGACAGAGGAATGGATGAGACTGAGGCAGGAATTCCTTTAACCATAAAGTGGTATATTTACTGAGTAGTCTGTGGTGGATTCATGGACGCACAGAACTTCTGGAGCAGACGGAGTTAAGGAAGAGAAAGCAGTGAGATCAGGCGATGGCGTTTTCCTCCTTTTATGGGGATGAGATCTGTCGGTCATTTCCACCTGACCTAATTAAAGCGCCCCTGGCCCAGCTGAGTAAGAGGCCATGATTAAAGGATTATTACACCAACTCCATGGGCCTTTTGTACAGCAGGTGTTCTTAATTTTATGAATACTCAGTGTATCAACCTCAGTTACCTCGTACACCTGCACATCGACTCGGTACCAGTACTCTGTGTATATAATCTAGTTATCATTACTCAGTACTGGTACCCTGTGTATATATCCTAGTTATCATTACTCAGTACTAGTACCCTGTGTATATATCCTAGTTATCATTACTCAGTACTGGTACCCTGTGTATATAACCTAGTTATCATTATTCCGTACTGGTACTCTGTGTATATAATCTAGTTATCATTACTCAGTACTGGTACCCTGTGTATATAACCTAGTTATCATTACTCAGTACTGGTGCCCTGTGTATATAACCTAGTTATCATTACTCAGTACTGGTACCCTGTGTATATAACCTAGTTATCATTACTCAGTACTGGTACCCTGTGTATATAACCTAGTTATCATTACTCAGTACTGGTACCCTGTGTATATAATCTAGTTATCATTACTCAGTACTGGTACCCTGTGTATATAATCTAGTTATCATTACTCAGTACTGGTACCCTGTGTATATAATCTAGTTATCATTACTCAGTACTGGTACCCTGTGTATATAACCTAGTTATCATTACTCAGTACTGGTACCCTGTGTATATAACCTAGTTATCATTACTCAGTACTGGTACCCTGTGTATATAATCTAGTTATCATTACTCAGTACTGGTACCCTGTGTATATAATCTAGTTATCATTACTCAGTACTGGTACCCTGTGTATATAATCTAGTTATCATTACTCAGTACTGGTACCCTGCGTATATAACCTAGTTATCATTACTCAGTACTGGTACTCTGTGTATATAACCTAGTTATCATTACTCAGTACTGGTACCCTGTGTATATAATCTAGTTATCATTACTCAGTACTGGTACCCTGTGTATATAATCTAGTTATCATTACTCAGTACTGGTACCCTGTGTATATAATCTAGTTATCATTACTCAGTACTGGTACCCTGTGTATATAACCTAGTTATCATTACTCCGTACTGGTACCCTGTGTATATAACCTAGTTATCATTACTCAGTACTGGTACCCTGTGTATATAGCCTAGTTATCATTACTCAGTACTGGTACCCTGTGTATATAACCTAGTTATCATTACTCAGTACTGGTACCCTGTGTATATAACCTAGTTATCATTACTCAGTACTGGTACCCTGTGTATATAACCTAGTTATCATTACTCAGTACCCTGTGTATATAACCTAGTTATCATTACTCAATACTGGTACCGTGTGTATATAGCCTAGTTATTATTACTCAGTACTAGTACCCTGTGTATATAACCTAGTTATCATTACTCAGTACTGGTAGCCTGTGTATATAACCTAGTTATCATTACTCAATACTGGTACCCTGTGTATATAACCTATTTATGTTTACTTTTGTGAGGTAGGTCTGGTGTCCACCGGGGGGATGTTGGGAGGTAGGTCTGGTGTCCACCGGTGCGATGTTGGGAGGTAGGTCTGGTGTCCACCGGGGGGATGTTGGGAGGTAGGTCTGGTGTCCACCGGTGCGATGTTGGGAGGTAGGTCTGGTGTCCACCGGGGGGATGTTGGGAGGTAGGTCTGGTGTCCACCGGGGGGATGTTGGGAGGTAGGCCTGGTGTCCACCAGGGGGATGTTGGGAGGTAGGTCTGGTGTCCACTGGGGGATGTTGGGAGGTAGGTCTGGTGTCCACCGGGGGGATGTTGGGAGGTAGGTCTGGTGTCCACCGGGGGGATGTTGGGAGGTAGGTCTGGTGTCCACCGGGGGGATGTTGGGAGGTAGGCCTGGTGTCCACCAGGGGGATGTTGGGAGGTAGGTCTGGTGTCCACCAGGGGGATGTTGGGAGGTAGGTCTGGTGTCCACCAGGGGGATGTTGGGAGGTAGGTCTGGTGTCCACTGGGGGATGTTGGGAGGTAGGTCTGGTGTCCACCGGTGGGATGTTGGGAGGTAGGTCTGGTGTCCACCGGGGGGATGTTGGGAGGTAGGTCTGGTGTCCACCGGTGGGATGTTGGGAGGTAGGTCTGGTGTCCACCGGGGCGATGTTAGGAGGTATGTCTGGTGGGTTAACTTCGAAGTCTGGGTCTTTATATATGACACGTTTATCTTCCCGCCGCTTTAATAGCCTGCTGGACCAATCGGGTTCTGAAGTTGATTGACAGTGTGCTGGACCAATCGGGTTCTGAAGTTGATTGACAGTCTGCTAGACCAATCAGGTTCTAAAGTTGAATGTCTTCTGTTCAGACACTCTTCTCCACCCAGTCCTTGGCCTGTTTAGAATACTCCACACCACCTCTGGATCTAATGAAAGACGTGTAACAGAATAACAAATCAAAATATAGAAATGAGTCTTCCCTTGGTTCATTGTCCTATCCTCATGTCTGTTCCACCACCCCTCTCCTTCTTACATTCCCTCCCAGGCAGGTAGAAACAGAAAGAGTGATTGGTGATGTTGGCTGGTATAAAACAGTCATCACATGTCCATGTCAATTCAGGGCATGAGCTCATATTCTAAATGTTATAATTGAGATAACATAAAGGACGATTGTCATTACTACTCATGCAGCAGCTAGAGCCAGAGCCATATATATGCATCTATCTGGATTTGGCTAGGGCTGGATAGGGCTGGCTAGGGCTGGCTAGAGCTGTCTAGGGCTGGCTAGAGCTCGCTAGGGCTGGCTAAGGCTGGCTAAGGCTGGCTAGAGCTGGCTAGCACTGGCTAGGGGTGGCTAGGGCTGGCTAGAGCTGTCTCCTACTCATTGACCTTAACTAGGGCAAGTCATTTTATGCAATCAATAGCACTACAGAAAACTGCCTAGTAGAAAATAATACACAATTTCTTATCAGTAAAGTTTTAATGAAAAAGGGAATTGCATGACAAGGCAAAATTAACAAAACAGACAATAGGACAGGATAACTTCATAGTTAATAATAAATAAATAATAAATATTAATAATAATAATAAATAATAATATTTTAGCTAAGCTAAAAAAAACACAAGCTAGTTAAAGGAAAGGCAAACAAATAATTGTATAAATGAATAAATAAATAAATAACATTATAAATGAATTTGTGGTGACGAGCTACAGGTTGTCATGACTGGCCTGTGAGGATCAGGTTACCGTGGATCACAGTTCTACAGAGATATCTCTCCCTCCCGCAGAGGGGGAGACGTATAGATGGATTGATTGGGGGGGGGGGGGGTTATGACCTGACTCCTATCGTAAATTAGAAGGCAGCAGCCCCACTCCTTTCTGTTCTCTAACGTAAGAGACTGGAATGTCTGTGTGCCTTAGGAAGAGTTTACAGCCCAACACTACAGAACATCAATTAAATGGATTTTGGAACATTATATTTTTTCAGCCAAAATGGTGGTAACAATGATAGATGGAATATGAAAATGAATGTTGTTTTTGTTATGTTATTAAAGGTTAAATGACGACAATATAACGAAAACATTGTAACTTGAAGTGTTTTCATAATATGCATACTGTGCGTTGTGTAGAAAATATCCAGATCAAAGAGAATGTTTTCGTAAAGATGAACTGTGAATTGAGTTGTCTAAACTATATCAGAGTGAAATCCTGATACGGTGCCTTGTAACGAGCTACGGAAACGCCCCTTTGTGACCCGAGGGTATAACATTTGTGAGTTAAGAATTTACATATCAGACTTAAACGGACCGCAGCTGCAGCGTGATCTAAGATAGTCGCGACCCCCATAAACGCTACACGAGGAAGAAGACAAACTTCTCTAGGATAGGGGGCAGAGTTTTCACTTTGGGAAAAATAGCGTGCCCAATTTCAACTTCCTTCTACTCATCCCCAGAATATAAGATATGCATATTATTAGTAGATTTGGATAGAAAACACTCTGAAGTTTCTAAAACTGTTTGAATCATGTCTGTAAGTATAACAGAACTTATGTAGCAGGCAAAACCCTGAGGACTAACCATTTATTTTTTATGTCACTGTCTGTTCAATGAGTTTTCATTGGAATACAACATTTCTGATCACCCTGTTCTCAGTTCCTACTGCTTCCACTGGATGTCACCAGTCTTAGGAAATAGGTTGAGGATATTCATTTGTGCAATGAAGAAGAAAGCCATCAGGAAGTAGAGTAACGTATGTACTGTTTGAGAGTTGCGCAAGACTTGAAAAGTAGCATTAGTTTGTTGTCCTCCTGTATTGAAAACAGATAGACCCGTCTTCAATTTGATCGATTATTAACGTTTACAAATACCTTAAGTTGTACTACAAAAGTAGTTTGAAATGTTTTGGCAAAGTTTAGAGTCTAATTTTTTAGATATTTTGTAGTGACGTTCTTCAAAGTGGAAGCTGTTTTTCTGGATCAAACGGGACAAATAAATGGACAATTTGGACATATATTGATGGAATTAATCGAACAAAAGGACCATTTGTGATGTTTATGGGACATATTGGAGTGCCAACAAAAGAATCTCGTCAAAGGTAATGCATGTTTTATATTTTATATCTGCGTTTTGAGTAGCGCCGGCATGGTTGAAATATGCTACATTCTCTTTGTTGACATTGTGCTATCATCAGATAATAGCATCTTATGCTTTCGCCGAAAAGCCTTTTTGAAATCTGACATGTTGGCTGGATCCACAACGAGTGTAGCTTTAATTTGATATCTTATATGTGTGATTTAATGAAAGTTTGATCTTATATAATTTTTTTGAATTTGGCGCTCTACATTTTCCCTGGCTATTGGCCAGGTGGGACGCTACCGTCCCGCTATCCCAGAGAGGTTAACAATTAAGGCTACGGTTGATTTACTGTATCTAAGAAGGTGAATTCAAGAAGAACCAGGAAGTTATTTTCTTCAAATCATCGGTTGTCTACACGGCCCTCCTACCCAAGCTGGGAGCGTCGACACGGCTGATTAGCCTCCTCAGAAGTCCACTCTCACGAACGAGTGCAAGGGAACAGACCACTAAGAGAAAGGACACTGACATCGTGTTGACAATCAGGGACACCTGGTAACAAAGGAGGTGCTGCCATCGGAGTAGAAGGTCGTTGGCTAAACCTCATAAGCGGAACTCGGTCCACGAAGAAGAAGAGATACCCAAGGGAGACTTTCAACAAGTAAATACGTTCATTACAATTCTGACCCATAAGAGCGGCAGGTCGGGGCAATGTGTTAGGGCTAAACTAAGCATAGTTTACAAATGTATCCAAGTGTGCTTTTGTCTCGTGCACTCTCCCCCTCGCTCTCTCTCTCTCTTTTTAAATCCCAGTTTTGTGTAACACGTGTCATATTGTGTTGGTCCACTAGGGACCTGTTTCATTGTACTAAGTTCTAATCAATAGCCTAGACTGTGTGTTTGTGTATCTTATATTATCATTTAGTTTGTTAGTAAATAAATAACCAACTCAACTGGTGTGGTACGGATTGATTTAGTGAGACCCGGGGTGGGCTGACTTACGAATTTTGCAACGTTCAGAATGAGACTGAAGAGGAATTTAATTAATTAGCAACTGCAATGAAATCGATATTCTGATATTCTTTGAGTTAAATTGGGAAACGGTAACTCATTAAACAAAATTTTCCCATAGTGCCCCAGGTAACTGAGTTAATGGTTACCTGATTAATTTAATCACGTAAGTATAAACACAGTTAATTATTCGATGAATAGCAGCCGTCACATTAATGATACAAAGTCACGACAAGGTGTTAGCAACTTAGCTGGTAACATCCCTTGAATAGTTTAAGCTTTCCTGTCCATGGAGTAAAAATGGTGGGAAAGGAACCTGGTTTCAAACAGTCCCCATTGTGTTTTACCGACACTATAAGCAGGATGTCGGATGGCCTGCAGCCATGGCTGAAACAAAGCTCCATCGTGGTCAGGAACAGAGTGGAAATGTGTAGTGTATTTGTACCTGACCGGAACATTATTGCACCCGGGTACAATGCACTTCATTTTTCCCAGCAACCCTCAACTACTTGACTACTAACATTATTCACCGAGCCTTACTTTACTTCAGAGACTACTACCCGCTAGCCTAGCTAGCTACCATCTCTTTGTTTACTTCCTTTTGTCCCGATTTCCTTTCTTGAATACCAATAGTAAGACGCTTCTTCTTCCCGCCTCCTGTAATTATCCATTTTAGAACCAGGAAGAAGATTACAGACTATATGGAAGATGGAACAACAGATTTAATTTGACAATTCAAAGCCGAGACACCAATTGTTGTTTATGTAACAATAAATACACCGTTTTTTAATGCATGTTAGGTAATTTTTATAGAAAAATGCAGAAATCTAAATATTTAAGCAATGGACCTAAAAACTTTGAGATACTGACAAAAGACCAGATTTAGAAAGGGCCTGTAAGTGTTTGGGTTAAACTCTAACCTTAGTTCATAAATGCACAGTTAGAGACGAAGCATATACTGTATGCTATATACTGTATATTATGAATAACATTTACCATTAGACATTTCACCAAATTAAAAATTCAAGGAATATTACTGAGAAATGTGAAGATTGCGGTTCGTATCCATTTAAAAGTAATCCGATTTATTACAGTTACGCAATTAGCTAAATGTACACATCAGACATCTTCTCAATAAAAATAATACAAAATATCCTGAGTCTTAACAGCATAGAAAATTCACCACTATGACATACAACTGTATATTAGTAGATTGGTTTACCAATGACTCCATGATCCAAGTTTAAACTTTTGATTCCTCCCAGAGCGCCAACTCCCACTATCTCCTATCGTCACATCGCTGTGTGATATGAGCACAACCCTGTGTCGCTCCTCTTTGAACTATCCGCCATCTGACGAACAGAAAAACACAGTTTCTCTGAAACAATAAATCCATAGTGCTTACAGTACAATAAAACACATCAACATTGGTAGCTCTTGAAACAATCAAAACATGATATTTTAATTCACACAGTAACATTAATTTCGTAAATTCTAGTTTAGTCGGTTTTCACACCTCTCCTGGCTTCAGTGACCCTAGGGCATCTGTGAGAACGTCTCTTCCCTGACATTTGTATTTATTTTGGATCCTCCATTGCTACAGATAAGGTGTGTTTTGACTATATGTGTTTTGACTATAGATGGTCTGCCATACAAACAATGTCATAAATGATGATCGAGTCATCACACTGTGCTCCCACGCCAGCCAGTCACCAGTATCACCATCTCATTCTTCCACTATAGGCACATGTGACAAATACATTTTAATTTGAAGGGAGAAAGAGAGGGGGGGTGATAGGGAGAGGAGAGGGCGATAGAGAGAGGGGGGGCGATAGAGAGAGGGAGAGGGGAGGGCGATAGAGAGAGAGGGGGGGCGAGAGAGAGAGGGGGGACGATAGGGAGAGGAGAGAGAGAGAGAGAGGGGCGATAGAGAGGGGGAGAGGGGGAAGAGGGCGGGGGGCGATAGAGAGAGAGAGGAGAGAGAGAAGGGGGAGAGCAGAGAGGGAAAGTAGGTATAAGGAAGAGCTACTGATTGCAACTCTCAATCGATACTCTTAATAAACAGAGGTAAATAATCTTCAGCAGAGACCTAGTGCAGATTAAATTTAATGTGGACTGTAATTTGCTGCTGATGCTACTTTTCAATAGAGGGCACCTTGGAGGTAACGACTTCATCATATCTCTCTCTCAATATCTCTCTCCCCCTCATTCTCGATCATCTCTCTCCAACACTCTTTCACCCTGTGTACCTTATCTTCTGTTGTGAGGTTACTTTCATTAGACTGATGACTGTTATTTATCTAATCAACTAACCATGTTTAATTGTTACCCGATTAAATTAATCATGTCGCAATTAACTAATTAGGATTTGGGGCACCATGAGAGCATTTTTTTGTTTTGTTACAATCTCCCGAAATAAACTCTGAATGTCTTTACCTATTATGTCCATAAACAGTCAACATATTAATCATAACCTCGTATCATATTCATCATTCTGAACAGTCGTATCCTCCTTGCATCTGCAAAACCCAGTGCCTTACTTATGATTCAGTACTACATAAATTGGTTTAATAATTTATTTACTAGCTAACTAAATGGTAACACAGATTGAACATACACACTTAACACATTAGAAACAGGTCCCTAGTAGACTGACAACAATATGGCTGCTTGTTTTACGAAAGACATGGAGAGACGAGAGAGAGAGAGACAGAGAGACTTAATGTTGGTACATTTTATAAACTACTCTCACATGAATCATGTACTTTGCACACGAACTGCCGCCCTCTTCGAGATCATGAATGTATCTATGTGAAATGTCTTGGTTGTTCGTGTATTTCTGTCGGAAACCAGGCATTCTGGGAAAAGGGTGTTGGGCCTTTTTGCGGCACGCTTGTAAGGCTCTGATTGTCCACCCGTCTTCTACTGTTGTTCTCCTGTCTCCAAGCTGTCATCCGGTATCCGGTGACTTGTCCTAAAAATAACTACATAGTTCGTTCTACTTCCATTTGCTTCGGAAGGTGGTTCTCAGAGGGGTGATGACAGTATGGTACTACGGTGATTTGAGAAGAGTAGTAGAACGGTCCCACTTAAATTCGTTTTTCTAGATACTTTACTAATCAGCCGTACAGTGAATGTGATTGTCCGGGAGGAGACTTTATTGTCTTTACCTCGTGTTGAAATTTCAGATTTCAAACCAGTTTAAACGTAAGCTGCAGCTCAACGTCTCTCTGGTATGTTAAATCGTAACCCATCATTTTATTTAGTTCATTCAAAAGGTTCATTCAAAAGGGGCGGTTCCGTCAGGCTGACACGCTCTATGACCTCACTCAGGGGCGTGGCTTGTCACTTGTACAAAGTTATGTGAAACTATTATCTCTTATGGCTCCTAAAATCACATCCCTCTCTTAACAAAAACACTTTAATCATATGTCATGCACAACACACCGGATGGACACTTCATCTATGTACTGTGTATACTTTCCAAGTTACAGTATTTCCTTTATAACATTTTTAATGACATCACAAAATAACAACCAAAAACGTCACCAGTGTTCTCCAGATCGCCTCTGACCGTTCCATGTTAGAAATATTGTTTGGCCAGTTTGGGAAAACCTCAGTGATATCTAAGGTTATCCCCGTCGAGGGGCTTGTCCGCTTCTTTCATTTCTCGTGGGGAAGTACTGGATTGATGTCAATCGCCATACATCAGGGCTAAACTGGAGAGAACCTTTTACAAGGCCTGTGCCTGGCGGGTTATTTTGGAGGGCGTCTGTCGCAATTTCTGCTGTTTTTTTCATATGGCATAGTTTGTATCGCTGCTGAGGTCAGCAATCAATCTGTCCTTGGGTGAGGGTTCACTAATAGCGGGGGAATTGGGACCACCTCTGATAGCTTACTCATTATTACTATTATTATTATTACTATTATCATCATCATTATTACTATTATCATCATTATCATTATCATCAACAGTATCATTATTATTATCATTATTATAATTAGTATTATTACTATTATCATCATTATTACTATTATTATCATTATTATTACTAGTATTATTATTATCATTATCATCATCGTCATTATTACTATCATTATCATTATCATTATTATTATTATCATTATCATTCTTATTACTATTATTATTATTGTCATTATCATTATCATCATCGTCATTATTACTATCATTATCATTATTATTAGTATCATTATCATTCTTATTATTATCATTATCATTATCATCATCGTCATTATTACTATCATTATCATTATTATTAGTATCATTATCATTATTATTTTCATCATTATCATTATCATCATCGTCATTATTACTATTATTATCATTATTATTATTATCATTATCATCATATTACTATTATTATCATCATCATCATCATTATCATTATATTACTATTATTATTATTATCATTATTATCATTATTATAATTATCATTATTGTTATCATTATTATTACTATTATTATTATTATTATTATTATTATTATTATTATTCACATTATTATTACTACTATTATCATTACTATTATTACTATTATTATTCAGTTTTGTTCAGTTTGGGTTTTGAGTCGTTGGAAGCTGCAAAATCGATCGATTGATCAATTTATAGACATTAATTAAATTAATTAATTAAATCATACATGCATAGGCTATTTGGGATTGAAATAACCTGACACCTCTCTCTCCTCCTTTCACTCCATTTCCCTCGTCATCTCCATTCCATCCATCCAACCATTCCAACCTGTATGTTAAGTCATTCTCTCACGTCTCAGAATGGTATGAACTAAAAGGTAGATATTAAATCAGAGACAGCGAGAAGAGTAACAACTGTAATTGACTGTTTCACAATGGAAATAAAAAATGGGAGTTTCAAAATAAAACCTTGAATAGGCTTCATGCCTAATAAGAATACATTGTAAATGACCCCACATAACCTCAAAGAATGAAATAAAATGTTCAGCTATTTAATTTGAGAATTGCTCTTTTTGTAATAGATATTATTAATATGAAATGTAGCTGGAAGGTGGAAGAGATTTATCAGTCCTAGACAGACGTTGCTCTCTGTGCTGTGGGTCTGTTCCTTCGCCTCGTCGCCCTAGCTGTCTCGTCTTTTCACACGCCGGAAATATTGTTGCTCTCTCCTCACATAACATCAGCTGTAGAACATTATGGCAAGAAGATAGAAAACAGAAAACATCTCTGGGTTTGGTATTTTTCACCTGCATCACTGTATCATCTTAATAAATAATGTTCTCTTTTTTAAAAAAATTTTTTTTTACAGTGAACTACTGTGAAGTTTTAAGGTTTGTTTGTTAGTTTCTAAATAACTGTTTCCATGAGAATGGGGTCCGTAGTAACAGTTCTCCCCACGGTGATAAACAGATAAACAGTCGAATGAATCTTAATTATGGTGTGTGTGTGTGTGTGTGCGCGTTCTTCCCTCTCTGGAGGGTTCTGGGTAACGGGAACATCATTTGTGAGCACACCCGCTGATTCCACAGGTCTTTGAAGTTCCTCACAGAGTGGGACCACGCCAACCCGTAAAGTAAACTACGAAACTTTCTAGGAACTTTTATAGAAAGATAAATAAAATAAAGAAATGAGGTATTATTTAAATAGGCAAGTCAGTTAGGAAGACATTCTTATTTACAATGACAGCCTACTGGGGAACAGTTGGTTAAACTGCCTTGTTCAGGGGGAGAACAACAGATGTTTACCTCATCAGCTCGGGGATTCGATCCAGCAACCTTTCGGTTACTGGCCCAACGCTCTAACCACTAGGCTTCCTGTTGCCCGTATCATTATCATCACAAATTATCTAGTTCTGTATTGCAGCACTATGCCCTACCCAACTCGCCTGGCTGAATTAGAAAGAGATGAGGAGAGGAGAGAGGAGAGGAGAGGAGAGAGGAGAGGAGAGGAGAGGAGAGGAGAGGAGAGGAGAGGAGAGGAGAGGAGAGGAGAGGAGAGGAGAGGAGAGGAGAGGAGAGGAGGTTTACGTCTCCATCTGTATTACATCTGGTTTGTTGGTTTCATCAAGGGCTCCTTCTCAGCCCTTCATGCTGAACATATAGCAGTCTTTGTTTGGCTTCAGAAGGAGAAATCATCTCCATTTCAATAAAACAGTGTTCGTTCTGTCTCAACTCGCACACACACACACACACCCTAGATCAGCACCCTGTCTAGCTAATCCTAAAACTACAAACACTGACCGACAAGACCAGCCTGTCCTCTCCCTGTATATCTGCACCAAGGGGCCTATCCTCTCCCTGTATACCTGCACCAAGGGGCCTATCCTCTCCCTGTATACCTGCACCATGGGGCCTATCCTCTCCCTGTATACCTGCACCGGGGGGCCTATCCTCTCCCTGTATATCTGCACCAGGGGGCCTATCCTCTCCCTGTATTTCTGCACCAGGGGGCCTATCCTCTCCCTATATACCTGCACCAGGGGGCCTATCCTCTCCCTGTATTTCTGCACCGGTCGGCCTTTCCTCTCCCTGTATACCTGCACCAGGGGGCCTATCTTCTCCCTGTATACATACCTGCACCAGGGGGCCTGTCCTCTCCCTGTATACATACCTGCACCAGGGGGCCTGTCCTCTCCCTGTATACATACCTGCACCAGGGGGCCTGTCCTCTCCCTGTATACATAACTGCACCAAGAGTCCTTAAAGGGTTTTGTTTTCCTCTCCTCCCTCCTCTTCTCTGTTGGATTATAGAGTCCTTAAAGGGTTTTGTTTTCCTCTCCCCCCTCCTCTTCTCTGTTGGATTATAGAGTCCTTAAAGGGTTTTGTTTTCCTCTCCCCCCTCCTCTTCTCTGTTGGATTATAGAGTCCTTAAAGGGGTTTGTTTCTCTCTCCTCCCTCCTCTTCTCTGTTGGATTATAGAGTCCTTAAAGGGTTTTGTTTCTCTCTCCCCCCTCCTCTTCTCTGTTGGATTATAGAGTCCTTAAAGGGGTTTGTTTTCCTCTCCTCCCTCCTCTTCTCTGTTGGATTATAGAGTCCTTAAAGGGTTTTGTTTTCCTCTCCTCCCTCCCTCTTTTTTTTCCTTTCTGTCCACCAACAGTAACTTCCTTATCCTCCCAGCCTATCTTCCCCTGAACCTTCCTGATTAGAACAGAGGAGGGAGGAAGTTCATCTTAGAGTAGAGTCCATCTGTCACCCTCCAAGAACTAACTACATTCCAAATAGCACCCTATTCCCTACATAGGGCTCTGGTCTAAAGTAGTGCACTATATAGGGAATAGGGTGCCAAAGGACTCTGGTTAAAGTAGTGTACTACATAGGGAATAGGATTTTGCATTTTGGATGCAGCCAAGGTCTCCTTGGTGTCTCATGATAAATCATGGTTAGCCCCAGCCCACCCTGGTTGGCCCCAGCCCACCCTGACCAGTCCACCAGCCCCAGGGTCTGACAGACAGCTGATGTACCCAGGGAAGGGTAAGGGTAATAAGGCCTCTCTCTGTCCCCTCGGGGCATCCCCTGACTGGTACTGCCACACAGCATGGTGCTGTCACACTAACTAACACACCGGTCACACAGGAAATGTATTCAACCGTGTCACGTGAAAACAGTTTTTTCTCCTCTCTCCTACCCAACAGCTAGAGCCACTGGCTGGTTAAAATAAATCTGAAGTGTGTGTGTGTATGTGTGTGTTATCTCAGTGACGTCACAACTCCTTGGACTTCACCTTTAAGAAGACTCATCGCTTTGGACTTCACCTTTAAGAGGACTCGTCTCTTTGGACATCACCTTTAAGAGGACTAATCTCTTTGGACATCACATTTAAGAGGACTCATCTCTTTGGACATCACCTTTAAGAGGACTCATCTCTTTGGACTTCACCTTTAAGAGGACTCATCTCTTTGGACATCTCCTTTAAGAGGACTCATCTCTTTGGACATCTCCTTTAAGAGGACTCATCTCTTTGGACTTCACCTTTAAGAGGACTCATCTCTTTGGACTTCACCTTTAACCTGTTTGGCGTGCAAGCCCGACGTCGGTACACTTATGACAACAGCCAGCTCAAAGTGCAGGGCGCGAAATTCAAAAGATATTTTTTTTAAATATTTAACTTTCACACATTAACAAGTCCAATACAGCATATGAAAGGTACACATCTTGTGAATCCAGCCAACATGTCCGATTTTTAAAATGTTTTACAGGGAAGACACAATATGTAAATCTATTAGCTAACCACGTTCGCAAAAGACACCACTTTTTTTACTCCATCAGTTTTTTACTCCATCAGTAGCTATCACAAATTCGACCAAATAAAGATATAAATAGCCACTAACCAAGAAACAACTTCATCAGATGACAGTCTGATAACATATTTATTGTATAGCATATGTTTTGTTAGAAAAATGTGCATATTTCAGGTATAAATCATAGTTTACATTGCAGCTACAGTCAGAAATTGCACCGAAAGCAGACAGAAAAATTACAGACACCAACGCCAAATAACTAAATACTCATCATAAAACATTTCTGAAAAATACATAGTGTACAGCAATTGAAAGACAGGCATCTTGTGATTCCAGACAATATTTCCGATTTATCAAGTGTTTTACAGCGAAAACACAATATAGCGTTATATTAGCTTAGCACAATAGCAAACATAACAACAGCATTGATTCAAGGCAAAAATAGCGATAACGTAGAAACCACCAAAATATATTAATTTTTTCACTAACCTTCTCAGAATTCTTCAGATGACAGTCCTGTAACATCATATTACACAATGCATATAGAGTTTGTTCGAAAATGTGCATATTTAGCGGCACAAATCGTGCTTATACAATGAAAATAGTGTCCAAATACTCAAGCAATCTGTCCGGCGCCATCTTGGAAAGGCCCCTATTCTTATCGAAAACTATTCATAAACTTGACTAAAAAAATACAGGTTGGACAGCAATTGAAAGACAAATTAGTTCTTAATGCAATCGCTGAATTACATTTTTTAAATTAACGTTACTGCGCAATGCAGGGTGCGATAAAGCAAGGCTACACTGCAAGTAATGGCGTCTCATGCATTTTACTTTTTCCAACAGAACAATGAATTATCAGCATAAATAGTTCTTACTTTTTGATGAACTCCCATCAGAATCTTGGGAAAGGTGTCCTTTGTCCAAAAGAATCGTTGCTAGGTTGGAGAACGTCGTCTTCAACGTTGCAATTAGCAGTAAACAATAGCCATGTGGGCCAGAGATACCCAACTTCCTACAACGTCACGAAAATAAATACCCGAAAATCGCAATATACTGACATAAACTGATATAATTCGGTTTAAAATAACAACATTACGATGTCTTTAACACCTATATCGAATAAAAACAGAGCCGGATATATCTAGGAGCTAAAACAAGAGCTTCTAACATGACATGCCAAGACCCTCCCTGCGTCAGAGCGAAGAGTGGAAAGATGGGACACTTCGATTCCAAGCAATTTATAACCTTTGGGAACTACGTAGAAACTCCATTTCAAGTCTCCCTATTCGCTGACACCCAGGGGAAGGCGTATGCAGTGCATCTCAACCAATAGAGGACAGGCAAATTAATACACAGGTCTCAGAACAGCCAGCAAAATTCTGCATTCTGACATACACATAGGAAAATTGCTCTAAGTCCAGTTCTGTTTCACCCACAGATATAATTCAAACGGTTTTAGAAACTAGAGAGTGTTTTCTATCCAATAGTAATAATAATATGCATATTGTACGAGCAAGAATTGAGTACGAGGCCTTTTTGAAATGGGCACCTTTTATCTGGCTACTCAATACTGCCCCTTGAGCCCAAACAGGTTAAGAGGACTCAACTCTTTGGACTTCACCTTTAAGAGGACTCATCTCTTTGGACTTCACCTTTAAGAGGACTCATCTCTTTGGACATCTCCTTTAAGAGGACTCATCTCTTTGGACATCTCCTTTAAGAGGACTCATCTCTTTGGACTTCACCTTTAAGAGGACTCAACTCTTAACTCCACTGAATGGTCATAAAAGACTGAGGCCCTTCAAATCATCCAATGTTTTTTTTGTTTTAAGATACACCACCACAGACACCATTGATTTATAGAAAAACATAAAAGCATGATACGTGCTCCGAGTACCTCAGTTGAATAAACACTTGAACGTAAACAGTAACTGACGTATTAAACACTGAAGATAAACCCACAGAAAGAGCATCTATAGAACCTGTCGTCCCATTCAAGTCAATGATGACATAATTGTCACGCCCTGACCTTAGAGAGCCTTTTTATGTCTCTAGTTGGTTTGGTCAGGGTGTGATTTGGGGTGGGCATTCTATGTTTTGTTTTCTATGATTTTGTATTTCTATGTTTTGGCCTGGTATGGTTCTCAATCAGGGACAGCTGTCTATCGTTGTCTCTGATTGGGAACCATACTTAGGTTGCCCTTTTCCCTCCTTTCTTTGTGGGAAGTAATTTTGTTTGTGGCACATAGCCCTTAAGCTTCACGGTTGTTTTGGATTGTTAATTGTTTTTGTCGGCCTAATAAAGGGAATATGTACACTCACCACGCTGCTCTTTGGTCTACTTCTTTTGACAGCCGTGACAATAATACAATGCCTTGTAAAAGTATTCACCCCCTTAGCGTTTTTTTTTTCCTATTTTGTTGCATAACAACCTGTAATTTAAATAGATTTTTATTAGGATTTCATATAATGGATATAAACAAAATAGTCAAAATTTGGGAGGTGAAATTAAAAAAATAACTTCTTTCAAAAAATTCTAAAAAATTAAATATTGAAAAGTGGTGCGTGCATATGTATTCACCCCCCTTTGCTATGAAGCCCCTAAATAAGATCTGGTGCAACCAATTACCTTCAGAAGTCACATAATTAGTTAAATAAAGTCCACTTGCGTGCAATCTAAGTGTCACATGATCTGTCACATTATCTCAGTATATATACACCTGTTCTGAAAGGCCCCAGAGTCTGCAACACCACTAAGCAAGGGGCACCACCAAGCAAGCGACACCATGAAGACCAAGGAGCTCTCCAAACAGGTCAGGGACAAAGTTGTGGAGAAGAACAGATCAGGGTTGGGTTATAAAAACATATCAGAAACGTTGAACATCCCACGGACTGTGTTTTATTAGTGTTTATGTTCTTCATTTGGTCTCCCCGGGAGAGGAGGCTCACTGCTGCTTCTGATTCCTTACATCACAGCGCCGCTCGGACAGTGAGAAACGGAGAGAACCACTGGGATGAAAAGAGAAAAGGGGAAACCCTCCGCCACCCCCCCCCCTCCTCCTCCCACCCCGCCTCCTCTTCTCTCCCACCCCCCCTCCCCCCTCCTCCTCCACCCCTCTCCCTCCCTCCTCCCATCCCCTCATCCTCTACCTCCTCCTCCCATCCCCCTCTCTTCTCCTCCTCTCAACCTGTTCCTCCTCCTCCCCCCCTCCTCCTCCATCCCTCCTCCATCCCTCCTCCATCCCCCCTCCTCCTCCATCCCTCCTCCAGCCCTCCTCCATCCCCCCTCCTCCTCCAGCCCTCCTCCATCCCCCCCTCCTCCTCCAGCCCTCCTCCATCCCCACTCCTCCTCCATCCCTCCTCCATCCCTCCTCCATCCCCCCTCCTCCTCCATCCCTCCTCCAGCCCTCCTCCACCCCCCCCCCCTCCTCCTCCAGCCCTCCTCCATCCCTCCTCCATCCCCCCTCCTCCTCCATCCCTCCTCCAGCCCTCCTCCATCCCCCCCTCCTCCTCCAGCCCTCCTCCATCCCCCCCTCCTCCTCCAGCCCTCCTCCATCCCCACCTCCTCCCATCTCCCTCAGTTAATTTTTCTCATTTGGCCAAAAGTCCTCCTTCCTCTCTCCTCCGTGACCCTGAAACTGATAAGTGGTTGAGTGTTTGAGGAGGGGTGTAAAGTCGTTAGCATGTAGTGGAATCATTTCCTCCCCTCCTCATTAGCTAACTTTCATCTGCATTATCATGTGTATCCTACCCGAGTCCTTTGCGGAAGAGTTTTGAAACATGTCACACCTCCCTTTAAAGCAGTTGTTGTATGGAAGGAGAAAATCACGCAGCGTTTGAAAGCGATATGCTACTTAACCTTCTGTCTATAAAATGTCTGACACAATTGGATACATTTGTTTTATCACTTTGCACATTTATTTAGCGATTCCACCCCTGTAAACGTCATTTACTTTGCGATTCCACCCCTGTAAATGTAATTTACTTTGCGATTCCACCTCTGTAAACATCATTTACTTTGCGATTCCACCCCTGTAAATGTAATTTGCCTGAGTGGCGAGTGGAGAGGAGAGTGTCATTTCATACAAGATCATTTTTTTGGTCCACGGTCCCTCTCTTCGCTGCCTCTCAATTTCAAAAGGAGGCGAGAGAAGAGGGAGAAGAGAGGACACTGGAGTTGAGCAAATCCAATTGAGAAAAGGCCCCTGACTCCCCCCTTCCCTCTCCCTTCCCTCTCCCTTCCCTCTCCCTTCCCTCTCCCTGACTCCCCCCTTCCCTCCCCCTTCCCTCTCCCTTCCCTCTCCCTTCCCTCTCCCCTCTCCCTTCCCTCTCCCTTCCCTCTCCCTTCCCTCTCCCCTCTCCCTTCCCTCCCCCTTCCCTCTCCCTTCCCTCTCCCTCGAACCAACCCATAGGGTTCTGGTTAAATGTAGTGCACTACATAAGGAATAGGGTGTTTACTGTGAATGCAGACCTTAACATAGCAATAGAACCAAACACCTTTAGGACACGTCCCAAACAGCACCCTGTTCTCTGTACACTGCACTACTGTTCCCGGTCAAGAGTAGTGCACTATATAGTGCACAGGGTTCCGTTTGGTACGTGGCCTTTCTGGGGATGTTGCTGCCTTTTGAATCACCCTGGATCAAATGAATATAGTGCTTAGATGATTCTCCTGCTCACTTGGAAAAGTCTCAAACTACATGAAAGCATCTGATGGAAATGGAAAGCACTTGTACTGACTCCAATTACAGCAGGCAGGCAGGGAGGGTGTATCAGTGTTCCTGTGTCCCAAATGACGACCTATTTCCCTGTATAGTGCACACGTTTTGACCAGCGCCCATAAGGCTGTGGTCAAACATTAGTACACTACTGCATGTAGGGAATAGGGTACCATTTAGGACAAAGTCCACTTTGAGAATGCATGCTCCAGACCAAATTAAAGCAGCTTGCTTAACCAACACTCACGGCAATTCAATTCCTGCAACCTTCTCTGCTCTACTCGGAAATCACTTTCCTGACTGCACTGCCAATCTCTCCATCCGAGGACGGGAGAGAACGGTTTGCTCCAGGCTAGTTCTGAACGTCAAAATAAACCCTTCTCTGCTCTAGCCTTGGATCAGATGATGTCTTTCCTAAATTAAGTCTCATATTTTGTTATTATGCTGCCACCTCTAGTCACAGTGTTAGCCATGACAACAATACATCTATATACCACCTCTAGTCACAGTGTTAGCCATGACAACAATACATCTATATACCACCTCTAGTCACAGTGTTAGCCATGACAACAATACATCTAAATACCACCTGTAGTCACAGTGTTAGCCATGACAACAATACATCTATATACCACCTTTAGTCACAGTGTTAGCCATGACAACAATACATCTATATACCACCTGTAGTCACAGTGTTAGCCATGCCAACAATACATCTATATACCACCTCTAGTCACAGTGTTAGCCATGCCAACAATACATCTATATACCACCTCTAGTCACAGTGTTAGCCATGACAACAATACATCTACATACCACCTCTAGTCACAGTGTTAGCCATGACAACAATACATCTAAATACCACCTGTAGTCACAGTGTTAGCCATGACAACAATACATCTAAATACCACCTGTAGTCACAGTGTTAGCCATGACAACAATACATCTATATACCACCTCTAGTCACAGTGTTAGCCATGACAACAATACATCTAAATACCACCTGTAGTCACAGTGTTAGCCATGACAACAATACATCTATATACCACCTTTAGTCACAGTGTTAGCCATGACAACAATACATCTATATACCACCTGTAGTCACAGTGTTAGCCATGACAACAATACATCTATATACCACCTGTAGTCACAGTGTTAGCCATGACAACAATACATCTATATACCACCTCTAGTCAGTGTTAGCCATGACAACAATACATCTAAATACCACCTCTAGTCACAGTGTTAGCCATGACAACAATACATCTATATACCACCTCTAGTCACAGTGTTAGCCATGACAACAATACATCTAAATACCACCTGTAGTCACAGTGTTAGCCATGACAACAATACATCTATATACCACCTGTAGTCACAGTGTTAGCCATGACAACAATACATCTATATACCACCTGTAGTCACAGTGTTAGCCATGACAACAATACATCTAAATACCACCTGTAGTCACAGTGTTAGCCATGACAACAATACATCTAAATACCACCTGTAGTCACAGTGTTAGCCATGACAACAATACATCTAAATACCACCTGTAGTCACAGTGTTAGCCATGACAACAATACATCTAAATACCACCTGTAGTCACAGTGTTAGCCATGACAACAATACATCTATATACCACCTGTAGTCACAGTGTTAGCCATGACAACAATACATCTAAATACCACCTGTAGTCACAGTGTTAGCCATGACAACAATACATCTATATACCACCTCTAGTCACAGTGTTAGCCATGACAACAATACATCTATATACCACCTGTAGTCACAGTGTTAGCCATGACAACAATACATCTAAATACCACCTGTAGTCACAGTGTTAGCCATGACAACAATACATCTAAATACCACCTGTAGTCACAGTGTTAGCCATGACAACAATACATCTAAATACCACCTGTAGTCACAGTGTTAGCCATGACAACAATACATCTATATACCACCTGTAGTCACAGTGTTAGCCATGACAACAATACATCTAAATACCACCTGTAGTCACAGTGTTAGCCATGACAACAATACATCTATATACCACCTCTAGTCACAGTGTTAGCCATGACAACAATACATCTAAATACCACCTGTAGTCACAGTGTTAGCCATGACAACAATACATCTATATACCACCTTTAGTCACAGTGTTAGCCATGACAACAATACATCTATATACCACCTGTAGTCACAGTGTTAGCCATGACAACAATACATCTATATACCACCTGTAGTCACAGTGTTAGCCATGACAACAATACATCTATATACCACCTCTAGTCACAGTGTTAGCCATGACAACAATACATCTAAATACCACCTCTAGTCACAGTGTTAGCCATGACAACAATACATCTATATACCACCTGTAGTCACAGTGTTAGCCATGACAACAATACATCTAAATACCACCTCTAGTCACAGTGTTAGCCATGACAACAATACATCTATATACCACCTCTAGTCACAGTGTTAGCCATGACAACAATACATCTAAATACCACCTGTAGTCACAGTGTTAGCCATGACAACAATACATCTAAATACCACCTGTAGTCACAGTGTTAGCCATGACAACAATACATCTAAATACCACCTGTAGTCACAGTGTTAGCCATGACAACAATACATCTAAATACCACCTCTAGTCACAGTGTTAGCCATGACAACAATACATCTATATACCACCTTTAGTCACAGTGTTAGCCATGACAACAATACATCTAAATACCACCTGTAGTCACAGTGTTAGCCATGACAACAATACATCTAAATACCACCTGTAGTCACAGTGTTAGCCATGACAACAATACATCTAAATACCACCTGTAGTCACAGTGTTAGCCATGACAACAATACATCTAAATACCACCTGTAGTCACAGTGTTAGCCATGACAACAATACATCTATATACCACCTGTAGTCACAGTGTTAGCCATGACAACAATACATCTATATACCACTAGTCACAGTGTTAGCCATGACAACAATACATCTAAATACCACCTGTAGTCACAGTGTTAGCCATGACAACAATACATCTATATACCACCTCTAGTCACAGTGTTAGCCATGACAACAATACATCTAAATACCACCTGTAGTCACAGTGTTAGCCATGACAACAATACATCTATATACCACCTCTAGTCACAGTGTTAGCCATGACAACAATACATCTAAATACCACCTGTAGTCACAGTGTTAGCCATGACAACAATACATCTATATACCACCTGTAGTCACAGTGTTAGCCATGACAACAATACATCTATATACCACCTGTAGTCACAGTGTTAGCCATGACAACAATACATCTAAATACCACCTGTAGTCACAGTGTTAGCCATGACAACAATACATCTAAATACCACCTGTAGTCACAGTGTTAGCCATGACAACAATACATCTAAATACCACCTGTAGTCACAGTGTTAGCCATGACAACAATACATCTATATACCACCTGTAGTCACAGTGTTAGCCATGACAACAATACATCTAAATACCACCTGTAGTCACAGTGTTAGCCATGACAACAATACATCTATATACCACCTGTAGTCACAGTGTTAGCCATGACAACAATACATCTATATACCACCTGTAGTCACAGTGTTAGCCATGACAACAATACATCTAAATACCACCTGTAGTCACAGTGTTAGCCATGACAACAATACATCTAAATACCACCTGTAGTCACAGTGTTAGCCATGACAACAATACATCTAAATACCACCTGTAGTCACAGTGTTAGCCATGACAACAATACATCTATATACCACCTGTAGTCACAGTGTTAGCCATGACAACAATACATCTAAATACCACCTGTAGTCACAGTGTTAGCCATGACAACAATACATCTATATACCACCTTTAGTCACAGTGTTAGCCATGACAACAATACATCTATATACCACCTGTAGTCACAGTGTTAGCCATGACAACAATACATCTATATACCACCTGTAGTCACAGTGTTAGCCATGACAACAATACATCTATATACCACCTCTAGTCACAGTGTTAGCCATGACAACAATACATCTAAATACCACCTCTAGTCACAGTGTTAGCCATGACAACAATACATCTATATACCACCTGTAGTCACAGTGTTAGCCATGACAACAATACATCTAAATACCACCTCTAGTCACAGTGTTAGCCATGACAACAATACATCTATATACCACTAGTCACAGTGTTAGCCATGACAACAATACATCTAAATACCACCTGTAGTCACAGTGTTAGCCATGACAACAATACATCTAAATACCACCTGTAGTCACAGTGTTAGCCATGACAACAATACATCTAAATACCACCTGTAGTCACAGTGTTAGCCATGACAACAATACATCTAAATACCACCTGTAGTCACAGTGTTAGCCATGACAACAATACATCTATATACCACCTGTAGTCACAGTGTTAGCCATGACAACAATACATCTATATACCACCTCTAGTCACAGTGTTAGCCATGACAACAATACATCTAAATACCACCTGTAGTCACAGTGTTAGCCATGACAACAATACATCTATATACCACCTCTAGTCAGTGTTAGCCATGACAACAATACATCTAAATACCACCTGTAGTCACAGTGTTAGCCATGACAACAATACATCTATATACCACCTCTAGTCAGTGTTAGCCATGACAACAATACATCTAAATACCACCTCTAGTCACAGTGTTAGCCATGACAACAATACATCTAAATACCACCTCTAGTCAGTGTTAGCCATGACAACAATACATCTAAATACCACCTGTAGTCACAGTGTTAGCCATGACAACAATACATCTAAATACCACCTCTAGTCACAGTGTTAGCCATGACAACAATACATCTATATACCACCTGTAGTCACAGTGTTAGCCATGACAACAATACATCTACATACCACCTCTAGTCAGTGTTAGCCATGACAACAATACATCTATATACCACCTCTAGTCAGTGTTAGCCATGACAACAATACATCTTGCCTAGTTAAATAAAGGTTAAAATAAAATAAAAAATAAAAAAATACCTTGATCTTCAGGGAAGCAGAGAGAGAGACGCTCGGATAAACTCTCCAACAGAAATCACGACGACACACTGAGCGTAAACATCTATTGATTGCAGTTATTCCCAAATGAGTGAGCGTTCTTCCTTGTAACCATATCTACTGTTTGTTTGTTTATGCATTTCTGTGATTATTTAGTTAGCTAGTAAATAAATTATTATGACGATTGGTGTATGGATGATTCATAGTGAAGGCTGGGTTTGTGCAGATAACCAACAATTTACGACGTTTGGAATGAGACTAAAGTAATTCATTAATTAGGAGACTAATTGATCAGATATTAATATATCTGAAAAGTTATATTAGGAAAATTATAACTTTGTAATCTGAAGATTTTCCTTGGTGCCCCGACTTCCCAGTTAATTACATTTACATGATTCGTTTAATCACATAATAATAATAATTACAGACAATTGATTTGATAAAATAACAGTCTTCACTTTATTAATGATGCCAAAAACACGACAGGATTCATTCAAACAGCACTTTCCTGCGTTTGCCAGCAGCTCTTCGCAATGCTTGAAGCACAGCCCTGTTTATGACTTCAAGTCTATCAACTCCCGAGATTAGGCTGGCAATACTATAGTGCCTATTAGAACATCCAATAGTCAAAGGTATGTGACATACAAATGGTATAGAGAGAAATAGTCCTATAATTCCTATAATAATTACAACCTAAAACTTCTTACCTGGGAATATTGAAGACTCATGTTAAAAGGAACCACCAGCTTTCATATGTTCTGAGCAAGGAACTTAAACGTTAGCTTTCTTACATGGCACATATTGCACTTTTACTTTCTTCTCCAACACTGTGTTTTTGCATTATTTAAACCAAATTGAACTTGTTTCATTATTTATTTGACACTAAATTGATTTTATTAAGTTAAAATAAAAGTGTTAATTCGGTATTGTTGTAATTGTCATTATTAGAACGATATATATAAAAATAGGCTGATTAATCGATATCAACTTTTTTATGTCCTCCAATAAATGGTATCGGCGTTGAAAAATCATAATCGGTCGACCTCTACATCCTACCACTACAGTGTCTCTCA
>NW_024057782.1:0-87365 GCF_016432855.1 Salvelinus namaycush | reverse complement strand
CATACGCCAATCCACGAGGGTCACGTTTTCAATCCCAGTGCTAGGCACACGTTCCAAACCTTAACCCTTACCGTAACAATTCAGAATTAATGTCTAAACTTAACCTTCAGAATTTGACATTTATGGACAAACGACAGATTCTGCAATGAGACTGTGAGAGCTTGTTGGCTACAGAGATTGGTCTGGGGAGAAGAAGGACAAACTTCATCTCTCTCTCTCTCTCACTCACTCACTCACTCTCTCACACACACACACGTGTGTTTTCACTCAGCTCCATGGAGACATGGGAAGGATGAGTTCCTCCCGTCTGTAAGCACTGTGGGTCTGTAAGTCTCTCTCCCACGACCAACACTCCTACTTGGGGACCTGAGGTGTGTTTGTGTGTGTGCGTACATGCATGCGGTGTGTGTGTGTGTACGTTGAGCTCAGAAGAAGATCTGGCCATATGTGTTCCAGATGAGCCCATCGTGGCGGCGTAACCACGGAGACCACAGGAGCGATGGCTGTAGCAGCTCTAGAGTTGATCAAAGTGATCAGAAGCATCAAAGTGATCTAGTGATGAAATAACCCCCTCAAGTCCCCCTCACCATCACTCTTTGCACCTAACCACAGATCTAGGATCAGATTACCCAACCCCTAACCTTAACCATTAGGGAGATGGAAAAACTCTGTCAGTGGACAACGTCTACTACTGTACACTCCCCATCGTCTTCAGCATGTAGGCTATAGTACGACAGGGGTCACATTAGCTTTCAGAAATCTCCAGTTTCAAAACATTTGACCTGTGTTTTATATTGTAAGTCAACAGTGTTTTTTTTGTTTCTATAGAGTGATACGGGGCATGCAACGATAGTTGTCTCCACACAAAATACATTAGTGCAACACATTCGACAGATGATCATTTCATCGGATGACAACAGAAGTGCAACGCTATTTGGCTAGCAGACACGCGTAGGTAAATTGGCAGTCAGAGCACTGTCTGTTGATCCAATGACAAAAGCAAAGATATTTCATCCGAGTGGAGAAGTGCAACTGAAGCACAAAAATGTGTTCTTTTCCATTCATCGTTTGGTGTGAAACCCCGACACAAGCCGAGCAAAATGTGTTCTTTTCCATTCATCATTTGGTGTGAAACCCCGACACAAGCCGAGCAAAATGTGTCCTTTTCTATTCATCATTTGGTGTGAAACCCCGACACAAGCCGAGCAAAATGTGTAATAAGAAGCATTTTAGATTTGTTTACAAAATGTATCAAGACATTTCTTAGGCGTTTTATCTTTCCGTTTCTGCATGAAAAACACAAAGCCTGCGTTTACGCGACCCCTGATACGAATGAACATGAGAATTGTAGTTTTGGATACTAGTCTACAGGTTGTCATGGGGTTCGTAGTCTTGGTAACATGGTTCATATTTATTATATTTTTCTCCACTGCAGTTGGGCCAATAGAATGTGCCGTGTTAAGGCGTCTGCATGCTTCCCATGCGAAACAGTTTGGAAGAGTTTGTGCATACTGTATATTATGACCACATTTTGGACTTTTTCGTTCGTTTTGGTCTTCGGTCAGTTTTTTTCCGGCTGTTCGGGCACACAACATTTTTTCTGGAGGCAAGCCGAAGTTTGGAGCCGAAGTCTATGCCCCATCATTGGTGATTGGTCAACAGTAGGGATTCTTCAATAAAGTCATTGTTGTCATTCAACAAGAGACAACTTATTTTCATGCAAATGTTTTCATTAAGAAATACTGCACCAAACATCTTAGATGTAAAATCGCGCAACTAAGATCTCCTCGGCAATAAACGTCAAAATGAATTACAGATTTCTTGAGTTATATTATGAGGAAGTGTTAACTGACTATGGCATTTCAAAATGGACAAACAGTACTATTGCCTCCTTTTTTTTTCTTGTATTTCAAGCGAAGGTCTTTTAAGGGAGTATGCAAGCACAGTTTGGTTTGGCGCCAGCTGAACTGAAGCATGCTGATGCCTTTATCCCACTGAGTTGGGTATTTAAACGGGGTGTATGGTGTTTGTAGTTTTACACTGCTAGTTGTAGGCATGCTGCTGTACTTGACTGTCTTGTGTGTTCAGCTCCCATTACACACACACACAAACGGAGAGAGAGAGAAGTCTGAGATAAATGGTGTAATTAAACAGGGTTAAAATCACACACTGCTCTGTTCATTTATTTTGCACCGTCTCTCGGTCTCACACACTCACTCTGTTTCTCTGTCATTCGTCATGGTCATGAAAGGGCTATTTTACTGAGAGTGAATGGACAAATGGACACAGTGGGTAGACAGAGGAGAGAGAGATTTAGTGACAGAGAGCGATGTACTGTAGAGAGAGCGATGTAGTGACAGATGAGAGAGAGATGTAGTGACAGATGAGAGAGAGATGTAGTGACAGATGAGAGAGAGATGTAGTGACAGATGAGAGAGAGATGTAGTGACAGATGAGAGAGAGATGTAGTGACAGAGAGAGATTTAGTGACAGAGAGAGAGAGACATGTAGTGAGAGAGAGAGATATGTAGTGAGAGAGAGAGATATGTAGTGAGAGAGAGAGATATGTAGTGAGAGAGAGAGATATGTAGTGAGAGAGAGAGAGATGTAGTGACAGAGAGAGAGAGATGTAGTGACAGAGAGAGAGAGATATGTAGTGACAGAGAGAGAGAGATATGTAGTGACAGAGAGAGAGATATGTAGTGACAGAGAGAGAGATATGTAGTGACAGAGAGAGAGATTTA
The DNA here is from genome assembly GCF_016432855.1 of Salvelinus namaycush. Taxonomy (NCBI): domain Eukaryota; kingdom Metazoa; phylum Chordata; class Actinopteri; order Salmoniformes; family Salmonidae; genus Salvelinus; species Salvelinus namaycush. Next base: position 84,621 of record NW_024057782.1, on the reverse strand, counting down.
GTGAGAGAGAGAGAGAGAGATTTAGTGAGAGAGAGAGAGAGAGATTTAGTGAGAGAGAGAGAGAGACATTTAGTGAGAGAGAGAGAGAGACATGTAGTGAGAGAGAGACATGTAGTGAGAGAGAGAGATATGTAGTGACAGAGAGAGAGATATGTAGTGACAGAGAGAGAGAGATTTAGTGACAGAGAGAGAGAGATGTAGTGAGAGAGCAATTTAGTGACAGAGAGAGATGAGAGCGAGGAAGAAAATGATATACTGAGAATGTGTCTGACAGAAACAATTCCGTTGTAAGTCTAGCAGCTTGTGTGTGTGCATGCATTTGTTGAGTGTTTGTGTGAGACTCGAAGCTTGCTGAAAACGTAACCACAACCCTGCGTGCAAAATGGGTAGGGAGGGGGGGGTTCTCTTCAAAAGAACCCTAAAACATACATATACATCTTTGTGTGTATGATATGAATATATAAATACATTGGTCTTTTTCCTCTGTGGGAGTGTGTGTGTCGGGTGGGGGGAGTGGATCAGATTGCCCATCTGTCACTCCACACACACTGAAGCATGCACTCTGTTGTACACACACACACACACACACACACACACACACACACACACACACACACATCTGCTGTGTGTCCCCTGTGAGACTGCAGCTCTAACCCCAACTATATGGCAGACAGTGCTTCTGCCATTTCAGCCATTTTTATTTACTGAAAACTAGGAGAAATATGGGTGTTTTGGGGGAGAGGAGAAGGGGTATGGGAGGGAGTCGAGAGGAGAAGGGGTATGGGAGGGAGTCGAGAGGAGAAGGGGTATGGGAGGGAGTCGAGGTGGAGGAGGAGTGATCATGAAGAGGGGAGATATAGAGGAGGTGGTGGTTGAGGGTTGTCTATGATCTCTGATGGAGTGCTGCTGCTGTCTACAGGGTTATTTTGAACAGTGTTATTTTCATCCCAGACATTCCTAGAAAATTCTGTCTGGTTCAACAGCCTGGGGGGAAGACACACTGGAGCGAGAAAAAAAGAGGAGGGATGGAGGGATGAATCGAGAAAATACTAATGAGAGGTGTGGAAGGTTAATGAATTTAGTGGAGAAATATGGAGGGGGGAAGAATGAGAAGGATTGGGTGTGTCACAAATAGAGGGAGGGAAAGAAGTGAGGAAAGAGAAAAGGGGTGGATGTAGAGAAGAGAGAAAAGGGGTGGATTGTGGCCAAAAGTTTTGAGAAGGACACAAATATACATTTACACAGTCTGCTGCCTCAGTTTGTATGATGGCAATTTGCATATACTCCAGAATGTTATGAAGAGTGGTCAGATGAATTGCAATTAATTGCAAAGTCCCTCTTTGCCATGCAAATGAACTGAATCCCCCAAAAACATTTCCACTGCATTTCAGCCCTGCCACAAAAGGACCAGCTGACATCATGTCAGTGATTCTCTCGTTAACACAGGTGTGAGTGTTGACGAGGACAAGGCTGGAGATCACTCTGTCATGCTGATTGAGTTCGAAAAACAGACTGGAAGCTTCAAAAGGAGGGTGGTGCTTGGAATCATTGTTCTTCCTCTGTCAACCATGGTTACCTGCAAGGAAACACGTGCCATCATCATTGCTTTGCACAAATCAACCATTTATCGGATCAAGAACTTCAAGGAGAGCGGTTCAATTGTTGTGAAGAAGGCTTCAGGGCGCCCAAGAAAGTCCAGCAAGTGCCAGGACCGTCTCCTAAAGTTGATTCAGCTGCAGGATCGGGGCACCACCAGTACAGAGGTTGCTCAGGAATGGCAGCAGGCAGGTGTGAGTGCATCTGCATGCACAGTGAGGCGAAGACTTTTGGAGGATGGCCTGGTGTCAAGAAGGGCAGCAAAGAAGCCACTTCTCTCCAGGAAAAACATCAGGGACAGACTAAAATTCTGCAAAGGGTACAGGGATTGGACTGCTGAGGACTGGGGTAAAGTCATTTTCTCTGATGAATCCCCTTTCCGATTGTTTGTGGCATCCGGAAAAAAGCTTGTCCGGAGAAGACAAGGTGAGCGCTACCATCAGTCCTGTGTCATGCCAACAGTAAAGCATCCTGGGCTATTCAAGTGTGGGGTTGCTTCTCAGCCAAGGGAGTGGGCTCACTCACAATTTTGTCGAAGAACACAGCCATGAATAAAGAATGGTATAAAGAACGTGTGGACAAACAAAAACCCACAAATTCTGACAAACTCCAAGCATTGATTATGCAAGAATGGGCTGCCATCAGTCAGGATGTGGCCCAGAAGTTAATTGACAGCATGCCAGGGCGGATTGCAGAGGCCTTGAAAAAGAAGGGTCAACACTGCAAATATTGACTCTTTGCATCAACCTTATGTAATTGTCAATAAAAGCCTTTGACACTTATGAAATTTTGTAATTATACTTCTGTATTCCATAGTAACATCTGACAAAAATATCTAAAGACACTGAAGCAGCAAACTTTGTGGAAATTCATATTTGTGTCATTTTCAAAACTTTTGGCCACGACTGTAGAGAAGAGAGAAAAGGGGTGGATGAAGAGAAGAGAGGAAAGGGGTGGATGTAGAGAAGAGAGGAAAGGAATGGGGTGGATGAAGAGAGGAAAGGAAAGGGGTGGATGAAGAGAAGAGAAGAGAGGAAAGGGGTGGATGAAGAGAAGAGAGGAAAGGGGTGGATGTAGAGAAGAGAGGAAAGGAAAGGGGTGGGTGTAGAGAAGAGGAAATGGGTGGATGTAGAGAAGAGAGGAAAGGAAAGGGGTGGATGAAGAGTAAAGAGGAAAGGAAAGGGGTGGATGAAGAGAGAGAGGAAAGGGGTGGATGTAGAGAAGAGAATAGAATGGAGCTATAGAAGTGACTGATGTTGAAGGAGAGGGAGTTGAGTGTAGATAGAGGGATGGTGACAGGAAGAGATGGATGGAGTGGATTTCCTTGTAATGTTGTTGCTCTTTTTCCTGGTTCTGGTGATAGCGCAGTGTTCTAAAACAATTGAACCCTGTGTGTGTGTGTGTGTGTGTGTGTGTGTGTGTGTGTGTGTGTGTGTGTGTGTGTGTGTGTGTGTGTGTGTGTGTGTGTGTGTGTGTGTGTGTGTGACTGTGTCAGTGATTGTCAGGTCTCTCTCTGACATGCACACTCTGGGTCAGACACACAGGGTCACACAAACACACACTCACCCCAGTCGATGAGGACCCCGGTGCTTTTGTAAACTGAAGGACAGGGGTTTACCGATATGAGAGGCACACAAACAGATGACTCATTGTATGCTACCAGCTGAAAGAAGCCTCTATATACCCCCTCCATCTCACACACACACACACACACACACACACACACACACACACACTTTGACACAGTGGCAGGATTAATAGAGAGAGTTGGATGAGAGTATAAACAGAGCGCTGTTTGGTCTAGCCAGGCATCTGGACCATAATTCTTCAGAACTGTCTACACACACACACAGCACAGTCTTCAGAGCTCTCCACAGTCCACATTCATTCATACATACATACATACATACAGAAGACCATAACTCATGCACAAACTGTTTTTTCAGAGCGCCCCGCATACATACACACAGAGAGAGACAACACAACCATGATCATAACTCTTACACTTTCTCTATACACACACACACACACACACACACACACACACACACACACCTTAATTTGGGAGGACGGACTCGTATTAATGGCTGGAATGAATGGAATTGACACATACCATTACACTCACTTCATTCCAGTCATTAATATGGGCCATCCTCCCCTCAGTGTGTTTGTGTTGGTTAGCTGTCTTATGGGGAGTGTTACCCATCATATCAACAGTGTCCTAAACAAAACTCCCAACCCGCTGGCAGCCTCAGCCCATCCACCCCATCATCCCACCCTCACTGCTCCGTCAGGGGGATAGAACAGCAGGCAAATGGCAGGCTTCTGGGCCTACAGACCCCCCATTAATATTTTGGATGGTGACTGACAGTTCTGATGTCTTTTGGTCTGGTGTTTTCCAGGTGTAAAATAGTTGGTTAATTTTGCCTCCAATGGACAACCTGCTTCCAGACATTTTCCCACTAGTCAACCTACATCCTTTTTCCTGAGTTATTTTGGGGCGGCCTTATCACAAGCCGTATATATAGTCCTGTGTCGTCACAGGGTCCCCTGCAAAGTGTGTGTGTGTGTGTGTGTGTGTGTGTGTGTGTGTGTGCCCCTCCCTCCCTAGGGTGTATTTTGGGCTCTTCCTCAAGAGTAGATTAGGGCCCACGTCAAAGGAAAGACACCTCAAGACCAGAACACATCTCACACACACACACACACACACACACACACACACACACACACACACACACAAGTTAAGAAGTGAAGGGATGAGATAGTAAAGAAAGATAGAAAAAGGTTATCTAGTATGTGGCATGTACCGTAGTCTCTGTGTGCGTGCAGTATAAATGACAGGCTAGGGGAGGATGCGGCTCCCAGTAGATGGCTAGGAGCAGCAGCCACAGAGAGGAGCAGACTGAGACTCTGACAAACACATTACTCTGCCATTAGACAGTAGTCTCTGTGTGTGTGCAGTATAAATGACAGGCTAGGGGAGGATGCGGCTCCCAGTAGATGGCTAGGAGCAGCAGCCACAGAGAGGAGCAGACTGAGACTCTGACAAACACATTACTCTGCCATTAGACAGTAGTCTCTGTGTGTGTGCAGTATAAATGACAGGCTAGGGGAGGATGCGGCTCCCAGTAGATGGCTAGGAGCAGCAGCCACAGAGAGGAGCAGACTGAGACTCTGACAAACACATTACTCTGCCATTAGACAGTAGTCTCTGTGTGTGTGCAGTATAAATGACAGGCTAGGGGAGGATGCGGCTCCCAGTAGATGGCTAGGAGCAGCAGCCACAGAGAGGAGCAGACTGAGACTCTGACAAACACATTACTCTGCCATTAGACAGTAGTCTCTGTGTGTGTGCAGTATAAATGACAGGCTAGGGGAGGATGCGGCTCCCAGTAGATGGCTAGGAGCAGCAGCCACAGAGAGGAGCAGACAGACTCTGACAAACACATTACTCTGCCATTAGACAGTAGTCTCTGTGTGTGTGCAGTATAAATGACAGGCTAGGGGAGGATGCGGCTCCCAGTAGATGGCTAGGAGCAGCAGCCACAGAGAGGAGCAGACTGAGACTCTGACAAACACATTACTCTGCCATTAGACAGTAGTCTCTGTGTGTGTGCAGTATAAATGACAGGCTAGGGGAGGATGCGGCTCCCAGTAGATGGCTAGGAGCAGCAGCCACAGAGAGGAGCAGACTGAGACTCTGACAAACACATTACTCTGCCATTAGACAGTAGTCTCTGTGTGTGTGCAGTATAAATGACAGGCTAGGGGAGGATGCGGCTCCCAGTAGATGGCTAGGAGCAGCAGCCACAGAGAGGAGCAGACTGAGACTCTGACAAACACATTACTCTGCCATTAGACAGTAGTCTCTGTGTGTGTGCAGTATAAATGACAGGCTAGGGGAGGATGCGGCTCCCAGTAGATGGCTAGGAGCAGCAGCCACAGAGAGGAGCAGACTGAGACTCTGACAAACACATTACTCTGCCATTAGACAGTAGTCTCTGTGTGTGTGCAGTATAAATGACAGGCTAGGGGAGGATGCGGCTCCCAGTAGATGGCTAGGAGCAGCAGCCACAGAGAGGAGCAGACTGAGACTCTGACAAACACATTACTCTGCCATTAGACAGTAGTCTCTGTGTGTGTGCAGTATAAATGACAGGCTAGGGGAGGATGCGGCTCCCAGTAGATGGCTAGGAGCAGCAGCCACAGAGAGGAGCAGACTGAGACTCTGACAAACACATTACTCTGCCATTATACAGAACAACCTCCAACTCCACACACATGTAAATACGTTCAACCAGTTGCAACCAGACACATTCCATGCCGTCTGTAATAAGAAAGTGTGTGTGTGTGTGTGTGTGTGTGTGTGTGTGTGTGTGTGTGTGTGTGTGTGTGTGTGTGTGTGTGTGTGTGTGTGTGTGTGTGTGTGTGTGTTGGTATTTAAACAAGTAGGCACGTTTTTGTGAGTCTGTGTATGTCTTTGTCTGTAGGCTAAATGTGGTAATATGTTTGTCTTATTGTGTGTTTACTTTTAATTTGTTTGTGTATGCTTGAGGATGTTTGTGTGCCTGTTTATATTTTTGTGTGTGTGCATGTGTGCTTGTCGGTGGGTGTGTGCCTGCGTGCCTATGTGTGTTTGCGTTTTATTGTGTATGTTTCTGTGTGTATGTTTGTGTGTATGTTTGTACTTTTCTCTCCAGCCGCAACCTGTGATGACAAACAATACACTCTTCTAACTTGGCACTATGACATCACATTGTGTTCTGGTGCACCTCTCTCTGTCTCTGTCTCTCTCTCCCTGTCTCTGTCTCTCTCTGGCCCTCTGTCTCTCTCTCCCTGTCTCTGTCTCTCTCTCCCTGTCTCTGGCCCTCTGTCTCTCTGGCCCTTTGTCTCTCTGTCTCTCTGGCTCTCTCTGGCCCTCTCTCTCTTTGTCTTTCTCTCTATTTCTCTGTCTCTCTCTCTCTGAAAGTACCACTCATCAAAGAACCCACACCATTGTCATGGTGATACAGGGCCTTGCCAATGGCTAGTGGAGCCGACACGTCCGCCTGTCTGTCGCTTCCTCTCCCTCTCCCCCCTCTTCCTCTCCCTCTCCCCCCTCTTTCTCTCCCTCTCTCTTTCTGCTTGGCTAAGCTGTGGTCAAAGTCTGTCTTTTCCTGTATTTGTGTCTGTCTGGCCACAGTGCTGACCGCTAGCCTTCCGTATGCGTCTAGTCTGGATATTTACCTGCTGGCCCCGGTCCACATTCTAACCTGGCTATAGAAGGACTTATACTGTCGCCACTTAACTATGGTGCTACTGCGCTGTCATTTTCATCTGAGCGTCTGAATATGTCTTGGATGGAAGTCCAAGCAGTAAAACCTATGGAAGAGATTCAACAGTAGTTGACTTCTACTGAGTACTGCTCTATACTAGCCCAGTGGCCACCACACCCTGTACTTCACACCCTATTCATTACCCAGTAATCAACTTAATTGTGAAAGACACACGCGTGCACGCACGCACGCACACACACACACACTCTTTCTCAGACAACGGCGATGAGACAGCCTACAGGGAGGAGGTCAGAGAACTGGCAACATCTCCCTCAACGTCAGCAAGACCAAGGAGGTGATCGTGGACTACAGGAAACGGGGGGGGGGGGGGGCACACCTCCATCCACATCAACGGGGCCGCAGTGGAGAGATTCAAGAGCTTCAAGTTCCTCTGTGTCCACATCACTGAGGACTTAACATGGTTCCTCAGTGTCCACGTCACTGAGGACTTAACATGGTTCCTCTGTGTCCACGTCACTGAGGACTTAACATGGTTCCTCTGTGTCCACGTCACTGAGGACTTAACATGGTTCTTCTCACACTAGAACAGTCGTGAAGGAGGCACAGCCACGCCTCTTCTCCCTCAGGAGGCTGAAACAGTTTGGCCTCTCAGATCCTCACCAACTTTTTACAGCTGCACCATCGAGAGCATCCTGACTGGTTGTATCACCATCTGGTATGGCAACTGCACCACCCTCGACCGGAAGGCCCTACAGAGGGTGGTGCGGACAACCCAGCATATCACTGGGGGGCACGCTCCCATCCATCCAGGATGCACATGCCAGGTGGTATCTGAGGAAGACCGGAATAATTGCTAAAGACTCCTCTACCCACTCAGACACAAACTACGCTGCTGATAAAATATATATATATGAGAGAGAGAGAGAGAGAGAGAGAGAGAGAGAGAGAGAGAGAGAGAGAGAGAGAGAGAGAGAGAGAGAGAGAGAGAGAGAGAGAGAGAGAGAGAGAGAGAGAGAGAGAGAGAGAGAGAGAGAGAGAGAGAGAGAGAGAGAGAGAGAGAGAGAGAGAGAGAGAGAGAGAGAGAGAGAGAGAGAGAGAGAGAGAGAGAGAGAGAGAGAGAGAGAGAGAGAGAGACTTACAGCCAGCATGATTTATATTCATATGCACAAATTGTGCTTGAGTGTATGTGTCTCTTCTTCATGCACACGTTTCAGTGTGTTCTCATACACACGCTGACATGCGGCTTTATGAGCATTAATGTCGTTTAGCTCTCACACCAAACACTAAATCAACAGTGTTAAAGAGACGCAAGCACACAGTCTCCCAGCATGACAGCCCATTTGCTAGGCTAATTAGCACACAGAGCACACTTAGACTTTTATAATGCTAATCTATCAAGTAGCCCCTTTTTATTTTTGTTCCCTGTAATCTGGAGTCATTTGTTAGCAATTAGAGGCTAATAATTCAGGTCTTTCTGGTGGGAGTGGTTTTCCTCAAGTGTAAACACTGTGGAGACTGGGGGGGTAAGAGAAGGGCGTATATAAATGTATGGGTATTTAAATGGTTAGGGAGAAGCTTATTTAAAGGGGCAGGAGTGATGAATGTTCCAGATTTGGAAAATGTTATTTAGGAGGTCAAAAGTTAACCTTAGCTGACCTTTTTAATCAGAGTCTATTGGCACCTTCATCCTACTCTGTGACAGACTAAATGAACTCTATTGAATGACTGTAATGACTTTGCAAACTCCTCCTCTGTTGCCTGTGTTTGAATTCAGAGATGTCACAATGTGTTTGTCTACTTTGATATCCTTATTCTCTTTCTTTTCTCTTTCATGTGTTCCCTCTCTTTCTCATGTGTTGTCTTACTCCCCCTCTTTTACCCCTCTTTCTCTCATGACCCCCCAGTTTATTAGCCAGCTCTGTCTGTCTCTGTCTGTGTTTGGAGTATGGCCAGGGGTTTAAAGCCCAATTGAGGACAATTAGATGGTTGTACTGGGTAGACTGGTGTCAGTGGGCAGTGAGAGGGGGGGGTGAGAGCCTGTACATTCCTACCATTTCACAAGGAGACGATCCTCTAGAATCCATCCCAGCACTCATCTCCTGGAAACCACCCAGCCAGTCTGGAATGCTGCTTCTGCCTCATGACGGGAGAGAGAGGGATGGAGAGAGAGGGATTGAGGCATAGAGATGGAGAGAGGGGGTGAGGGGCTGGAGGGACATGGACATGGAGAGTGATGGATGAAGTGAAAGAGGTAGAGGGAAGGACATGGAAACTTGTCACAGGAAAGGTGTGTGTGTGTGTGTGAGAGAGATGAACCTGCTCTGTCTGGCTCTCTGACATCCTGTCTCCACTGCCAGGGGACTTTATCAGTCCTGGCTGATAGATGCAATAATGAGCCCATCCTCAGACAGCCCTGTGTGTGTGTCTTGAAGGATAGACTCTGTGTGTGTGTGTGTGTACTGAGTGACAGACAGACACAGTAATGGACCCATCCTCAGACACACATTAGAGGATGTCTCTAAACTCAGTGTTGACAGACTGCTCTGTGGACGGCTCCTGGCTCCCACTGTGGCGCCAAGGGGGAACACACACACACACACAGTCTATCATTCAAGCCACACACACCTACTAACACACTATTAACACACACACACACACAGGGAGAGTCTATCATTCAAGCCACACACCTACTCACACACATACAGACACACACACTGCCTCCTTCAATCATGTCCACTTCTTTATCCTCTACTCTAGTTTTCAATAGAATGTAAATACAATACATTCTACAGGTATTATTCCAAAGTAACTAAGTACAGAGTAAATACATAGATTATTACTCTGGTGTAACGCTTACGTTATGTACCTTGTGTCCCTAATTCAAACTCAACTTGAATTGAATGTTTTTGAGTGATTTTAGGAAGCACTATGGTTGTAGAACCCCTCCACCCATTTCACTTTATAGCTGTGAGTCCACAGTCCTTACTGCTTTACCAACACAGTGTAACCTTGGGTTTATACAACGACAAGAATGGACTTACTTGATGTCTTTATAACATTCTACTGCCTAAACGTTATTTGAAGTCTTTAAAGCCATTTTAATTGTCACATGCTTTGTAAACAACAGGTGTAAACTAAAAGTGAAATACTTACTTACGGGCCCATTTCCAACGATGCAGAGTTAAAGACAAGATAAAAAAATATATAATAAAATTAAAATAGTGACACGAGGAATAAGTACACGGTGAATAACAGGGCTATAATAAGGGAGTACCAGTACCGAGTCAATGTGCAGCGGTATGAGGTAATTGAGGTAGCTATGTACATACAGGTAAGAGTAAAGTGACTAGGCAACAGGATATATAATAGACGGTAGCAGCAGCGTATGTGCTGAGTGTGTGAGTGTGTGGCATCAGTATGCATGTGTGTGCATGTTGTGTGTGTGTGTGTGGGCTTATGTAGTGTGTGTGTGTTGGGGTGTGAGTGTGTGGGTAGAGTCCAGTGTGTGTGCATAGAGTCAGTGCAAGAGAGTTAGTGCACAAAAAGGTCAATGAAGGTCCTCCGGGTAGATATTTAGCAGTCTTGTTTAGAAGTCTTATGGCTTGGGGGTAGAAGCTGTTCAGAGTCCTGTTGGTTCCATAGTTGGTACCGCTTGCCATGCGATAGCAGAGAGAACATTTTGTGGCTGGAGTTTTGGACAAGTTTTTGGGTCTTCCTCTGACACCGCCTGGTATAGAGGTCCTTGATGGAAGGGAGCTCAGCCCCAGTGAAGTACTGGGCCGTACGCACTACCCTCTATTGCTGGGCCGTACACACTACCCTCTGTTGCTGGGCCGTACACACTACCCTCTATTGCTGGGCCGTACACACTACCCTCTGTTGCGGTTTGCAGTCAGATGCCAAGCAGTTGCCATACCAAGTGTTGATGCAGCCAGTCAAGATGCTCTCGATGGTGCAGCTGTAGAACTTTTTCTGGATCTGATGGCCCATGCCAAATCTTTTCAGCCTCCTGAGGTGTAAGAGGCTTTGTTGTGCACTCTTCACAACTGTGATGGTGTGTTTGGACCATGATAGATCCTTAGTGATGTGGACACCGAGGAACTTGAAGCTCTCGTCAATGTGAATGGGGACGTGCCCGTCCCTCACACACACTACGCTTCAAACACTTGTCTGCTCTTAGGGAAAAGAGTGGGGGAAGAGGGAGGAGATGGAGGGAGGAGATGGAGGGGATGGAGAGCGGGGATTCCCCAAGTATAAAGTCCCCTTTGTTTTCAGGGGCAGTATCTTTGATTGAAATATTTCTTGACATTTTCTTCTCCTCCCCACTCCCCCTCTTTTCCGTGGGAGATGTGGTTGTGAAATGTATCTTTGGCAGAGTGGGACCGACCCAACCGCCACACAGCCGTAGCAATCACCAATGGAAACAGAAATCACTGTCTGGCCAGAGAAAAAGAGAGACGCAGGGATTGTGTGTTCTCTTGCTGGACCGGTGAGTATCGATAAGTCGGGTATCGATAAGTCGGGTATTGATAAGTCGAGTATCGATAAGTTGAGTGGTGAATTTCATCTGTCTTGTAGACCAAGAACAGTGTGTATGTCTGTGGCCTAGGGTCCGAAAATAGGCGGTGTGTTCGCTTGTGTGCCTGTGTAGAGGGATATGGTGTCTTTGGACAGACTGTGAGAAATAGCATTAGTGGCATAGGTGTCAAAAGAGGGGGGTGGGAGGGTAAGATTTAGAGTGATGTGGGGTTTCCCCAGAGGAAGGGCAGGGGTATTTGGACAGTTTAGTAGAGCTGGTAGACCACAGCACTGTCTTTGAAGTGTGTGTGTGTGTGTGTGTGTGTGTGTGTGTGTGTGTGTGTGTGTGTGTGTGTGTGTGTGTGTGTGTGTGTGTGTGTGTGTGTGTGTGTGTGTGTGTGTGTGTGTGTGTGTGTGTGTGTGTGTGTGTGTGTATACATGTGGGTCCAATGTATATTAATGTGGATCCAACGTACATAGATGTGTGGGTGTGTGGGTTGGGGGTGTACCCCAGCAGGGTAGCAGTGTGACTGCTGACCCAGGGAGGTGCCCTTCCTCCCTCAGCTCCGCATGGGCGAGAAAGAAAACACTGCTGTGAAATATGTCCTCTTTCTAGTTCTCCTTACAACAGGCCAAGGTCATGCTCTGGTTATTGGTGTGTATGAGTGAAATTACCTTACTTTTACAGTTTTATATATTTTTTAAATACCATAAATGTATGCTTAAATTCCATTTTTTTGTAGCACTTAAAATAATAGAAGCTAGCTTACGCGAACGTTTCATCAAGGGTGTGTGAAAATTGAAATGTGTGACTAGACGTGGCAGGACAGAGGGAAGTCACACACACATCCTCATTGTCCTCATGTGAAGTCAACAGAACCTTCTGTCATCAACAACACACTCCATACAGTCATCCAAGTCACCCTTTCCATTCTCATCACTCAACAACAGTAGCTAGGCTATAGGCCAATTCACAGTGTTGGAAAAAGAAACCGTTACTATGTCAACCACGTGTTCTCATGTCTTGCTCTGGATAAGAGCAGGCAAAGCATCAGATACAGGACTAAGATTGAATCGTACTACACTGGCTCGGACGCTCGTTGGATGTGGCAGGGCTTGCAAACTATTACAGACTACAAAGGGAAGCACAGCCGCGAGCTGCCCAGTGACACTAGCCTACCGGACGAGCTAAATTACTTCTATGCTCGCAGCGAGGCAAGTAACACTGAAACATGCATGAGAGCATCAGCTGTTCCGGAACGGCTGTATGATCCGTAGCCGATGTGAGTGAGACCTTTTAACAGGTCAACATTCACAAGGCCACAGGGCCAGACAGATTACCAGGACGTGTACTCAAAGCATGAACTGGCAAGTGTCTTCTGACATTTTCTACCTGACAATGACTGAGTCTGTAATACCAACATGTTTCAAGCAGACCACCATAGTCCCTGTGCCCAAGAACACTAAGGTAACCTGCCTAAATGACTACCGACCCGTAGCACTCATGTCCGTAGCCATGAAGTGCTTTGAAAGGCTGGTCATGGCTCACATCAACACCATTATCCCAGAAACCCTAGACCCAACAGATCCACAGATGATGCAATCACTATTGCACTCCACACTGCCCTTTCCCACCTGGACAAAAGGAACACCTATGTGAGAATGCTGTTCATTGACTACAGCTCAGCATTCAACACCATAGTACCCTCCAAGCTCATCAATAAGCTAAGGACCCTGGGCCTAAACACCTCCCTCTGCAACTGGATCCTGGACTTCCTGACAGCCCCCATGTGGTAAGAGTAGGTAACAACACATCCGCCACGCTGATCCTCAACACAGGGGCCCCTCAGGGGTGCGTGCTCAGTCCCCTCCTGTACTCCCTGTTCACTCATGACTGCATGGCCAGGCACGACTCCAACATCATCATTAAGTTTAGCGATGACACAACAGTGGTAGGCCCGATCACCGACAACGATGAGACAGTCTATAGGGAGGAGGTCAGAGACCTGGCCATGTGGTGCCAGGACAACAACCTCTCCCTCAATGTGATCAAGACAAAGGAGATGATTGTGGACTACAGGAAAAAGAGGACCGAGCAAGCCTCCATTCTCATCGACGGGGCTGTAGTGGAGCAGGTTGAGAGTTTCAAATTCCTTAGTGTCCACATCAACAACAAACTAGAATGGTCCAAACACACCAAGACAGTTGTGAAGAGGGCACGACAAAGCCTGAAAAGATTTAGCATGGGTCCTCAGATCCTCAAAAAGTTCTACAGCCATCGAGAGCATCCTGACTAGTTGCATCACTGCCTGGTATGGCAACTGCTCGGCCTCTGACCGCAAGGCACTACAGAGGGTAGTGCGTACGGTCCAGTACACCACTGGGGCCAAGCTTCCGGCCATCCAGGACCTCTATACCAGACGCTGTCAGAGGAAAGCCCTAAAAATGGTCAAAGACTCCAGCCACCCTGGTCATAGACTGTTCTTTCTGCTACCGCACGGCAAGCGGTACCGGAGCGCCAAGTCTAGGTCCAAAAGGCTCCTTAACAGCTTCTACCCCCAAGCTATAAGACTCCTGAACATCTAATCAAATGGCTACCCAGACTATTTGCATTGCCACCCCCCCTTTTTTACGCTGCTGCTACTCTCTGTTATTATCTATGCATAGTCACTTTAACTCTACCTACATGTACATATTACCTCAATTACCTCGACACCGGTGCCCCGCACATTGACTCTGTACCGGTACCCCCTGTATTTAGTCTCGCTTTTGTTATTTTACTGCTGCTCTTTAATTATTGGTTACTTTTATTTTTTCACTTATTTTTCTTACAAGCCCTTAACCAACAATGCAGTTAAGTAAGCATTTCACTGTAAGGTCTACACCTGTTGTATTCAGCATTTCACTGTAAGGTCTACTACACCTGTTGTACTCAGCATTTCACTGTAAGGTCTACACCTGTTGTATTCGGCATTTCACTGTAAGGTCTACTACACCTGTTGTATTCAGCATTTCACTGTAAGGTCTACACCTGTTGTACTCAGCATTTCACTGTAAGGTCTACACCTGTTGTATTCGGCATTTCACTGTAAGGTCTACACCTGTTGTATTCGGCATTTCACTGTAAGGTCTACACCTGTTGTATTCGGCATTTCACTGTAAGGTCTACACCTGTTGTACTCAGCATTTCACTGTAAGGTCTACACCTGTTGTATTCGGCATTTCACTGTAAGGTCTACACCTGTTGTATTCGGCATTTCACTGTAAGGTCTACACCTGTTGTATTCAGCATTTCACTGTAAGGTCTACACCTGTTGTATTCGGCATTTCACTGTAAGGTCTACACCTGTTGTATTCAGCATTTCACTGTAAGGTCTACTACACCTGTTGTATTCAGCATTTCACTGTAAGGTCTACACCTGTTGTATTCGGCATTTCACTGTAAGGTCTACACCTGTTGTATTCGGCATTTCACTGTAAGGTCTACACCTGTTGTATTCGGTGCATGTGACAAATCAAATTTGATTTGATTCAACACAATGGTTTTCAAATGATTGTTGAAATAGTAGTTCTGTGCTGTTAGTTATTTGCTAATTAAATCTATAACGGCAGTAAGGCTATAATTGTGTATCTCAGTCTAGTAGTAAACTAATCTCTTTGGGTGCATGAGAACAACAATACGTTGTTATTTGTTCAAGTGAAACTCTTCTGTCCTTGTTGTAGCCACTCTGGGTTTAGCCGCAGTCACACACTAGCTGAAGAAAGCACGTACTTTTTCCCCGGAGAGAAAAATCTGAGGTTTTCAGAAATTATGTCGAGTTCTATTCAGGAAAGACATCTGACACGGACCACCTGTTTGTGGCCGGGCCTCTTTAAATACATCCATATTTCTGTAAACACACACCAGTCCATATTTTTTACAAAAGCATAGTTGTGTGTGTTGGTGGGGATTTCTGTGAAACAAGGCAAGCAGCGGTGGCTGGTGTGTGTGTGGATGACTGTTGCCAGGCCAACCAAAGGAGTGTGAAAACAATTTGGAGGGATTCCGCGGGCAGCACTCTGAAACCAACCAGCGGTTACACCGCAACAAAGGCAGCCTGCGGTGGGCCAAGGACACGCAGCTCTCTGTCAGCATCGCGTGTGTGGACAGAGAGAAAGTGTGTGGACAGAGAGAGTGTGTGTGTGGACAGAGAGAGTGTGTGTGTGGACAGAGAGAGTGTGTGTGTGGACAGAGAGAGTGTGTGTGTGGACAGAGAGAGTGTGTGTGTGGACAGAGAGAGTGTGTGTGTGGACAGAGAGAGTGTGTGTGTGGACAGAGAGAGTGTGTGTGTGTGGACAGAGAGAGTGTGTGTGTGTGGACAGAGAGAGTGTTGTGTGTGTGGACAGAGAGAGTGTTGTGTGTGTGGACAGAGAGAGTGTTGTGTGTGTGAACAGAGAGAGTGTATGTGTGGACAGAGAGAGTGTGTGTGTGGACAGAGAGAGTGTGTGTGTGGACAGAGAGAGTGTGTGTGTGGACAGAGAGAGTGTGTGTGTGGACAGAGAGAGTGTGTGTGTGTGGACAGAGAGAGTGTGTGTGTGGACAGAGAGAGTGTGTGTGTGGACAGAGAGAGAGTGTGTGTGGACAGAGAGAGAGAGTGTGTGTGGACAGAGAGAGAGAGTGTGTGTGGACAGAGAGAGAGTGTGTGTGTGGACAGAGAGAGAGTGTGTGTGTGGACAGAGAGAGAGTGTGTGTGTGGACAGAGAGAGAGTGTGTGTGTGGACAGAGAGAGAGTGTGTGTGTGGACAGAGAGAGAGTGTGTGTGTGGACAGAGAGAGAGTGTGTGTGTGGACAGAGAGAGAGTGTGTGTGTGGACAGAGAGAGAGTGTGTGTGTGGACAGAGAGAGAGTGTGTGTGTGGACAGAGAGAGAGTGTGTGTGTGGACAGAGAGAGAGTGTGTGTGTGGACAGAGAGAGAGTGTGTGTGTGGACAGAGAGAGAGTGTGTGTGTGGACAGAGAGAGAGTGTGTGTGTGGACAGAGAGAGTGTGTGTGTGTGGACAGAGAGAGTGTGTGTGTGTGGACAGAGAGAGAGTGTGTGTGTGGACAGAGAGAGAGTGTGTGTGTGGACAGAGAGAGAGTGTGTGTGTGGACAGAGAGAGAGTGTGTGTGTGGACAGAGAGAGAGTGTGTGTGTGGACAGAGAGAGAGTGTGTGTGTGGACAGAGAGAGAGTGTGTGTGTGGAGAGAGAGAGTGTGTGTGGACAGAGAGAGAGTGTGTGTGGACAGAGAGAGAGTGTGTGTGGACAGAGAGAGAGTGTGTGTGTGGACAGAGAGAGAGTGTGTGTGGACAGAGAGAGAGTGTGTGTGGACAGAGAGAGAGTGTGTGTGGACAGAGAGAGTGTGTGTGTGGACAGAGAGAGTGTGTGTGTGGACAGAGAGAGAGAGTGTGTGTGTGTGTGTGTGGACAGAGAGAGAGTGTGTGTGGACAGAGAGAGTGTGTGTGGACAGAGAGAGTGTGTGTGGACAGAGAGAGAGTGTGTGTGGACAGAGAGAGAGTGTGTGTGGACAGAGATAGAGTGTGTGTGGACAGAGAGAGAGTGTGTGTGGACAGAGATAGAGTGTGTGTGGACAGAGAGAGAGTGTGTGTGGACAGAGAGAGAGTGTGTGTGGACAGAGAGAGAGTGTGTGTGTGTGTGTGTGTGTGGACAGAGAGAGAGTGTGTGTGTGGACAGAGAGAGTGTGTGTGGACAGAGAGAGTGTGTGTGGACAGAGAGAGAGTGTGTGTGGACAGAGAGAGAGCGTGTGTGGACAGAGAGAGTGTGTGTGTGGACAGAGAGAGTGTGTGTGTGGACAGAGAGAGTGTGTGTGTGGACAGAGAGAGAGAGTGTGTGTGTGTGTGTGTGTGTGGACAGAGAGAGAGTGTGTGTGGACAGAGAGAGTGTGTGTGGACAGAGAGAGTGTGTGTGGACAGAGAGAGAGTGTGTGTGGACAGAGAGAGAGTGTGTGTGGACAGAGATAGAGTGTGTGTGGACAGAGAGAGAGTGTGTGTGGACAGAGATAGAGTGTGTGTGGACAGAGAGAGAGTGTGTGTGGACAGAGAGAGAGTGTGTGTGGACAGAGAGAGAGTGTGTGTGGACAGAGAGAGAGTGTGTGTGGACAGAGAGAGAGTGTGTGTGGACAGAGAGAGAGTGTGTGTGGACAGAGAGAGAGTGTGTGTGGACAGAGAGAGTGTGTGTGTGGACAGAGAGAGTGTGTGTGTGGACAGAGAGAGTGTGTGTGTGGACAGAGAGAGAGTGTGTGTGTGTGTGTGGACAGAGAGAGAGTGTGTGTGTGTGTGGACAGAGAGAGAGTGTGTGTGTGGACAGAGAGAGAGTGTGTGTGGACAGAGAGAGAGTGTGTGTGGACAGAGAGAGAGTGTGTGTGGACAGAGAGAGAGCGTGTGTGGACAGAGAGAGAGCGTGTGTGGACAGAGAGAGAGCGTGTGTGGACAGAGAGAGAGCGTGTGTGGACAGAGAGAGAGCGTGTGTGGACAGAGATAGAGTGTGTGTGGACAGAGAGAGAGTGTGTGTGGACAGAGAGAGAGTGTGTGTGGACAGAGAGAGAGTGTGTGTGGACAGAGAGAGAGTGTGTGTGGACAGAGAGAGAGTGTGTGTGGACAGAGAGAGTGTGTGTGTGGACAGAGAGAGTGTGTGTGTGGACAGAGAGAGAGTGTGTGTGTGTGTGTGTGTGTGTGTGGACAGAGAGAGAGTGTGTGTGTGGACAGAGAGAGTGTGTGTGGACAGAGAGAGTGTGTGTGGACAGAGAGAGAGTGTGTGTGGACAGAGAGAGTGTGTGTGGACAGAGAGAAAGTGTGTGTGGACAGAGAGAAAGTGTGTGTGGACAGAGAGAGAGTGTGTGTGGACAGAGAGAGAGTGTGTGTGGACAGAGAGAGAGCGTGTGTGGACAGAGAGAGAGCGTGTGTGGACAGAGAGAGAGTGTGTGTGTGGACAGAGAGAGTGTGTGTGTGGACAGAGAGAGTGTGTGTGTGGACAGAGAGAGTGTGTGTGTGGACAGAGAGAGAGTGTGTGTGTGTGTGTGTGGACAGAGAGAGAGTGTGTGTGGACAGAGAGAGTGTGTGTGGACAGAGAGAGTGTGTGTGGACAGAGAGAGAGTGTGTGTGGACAGAGAGAGAGTGTGTGTGGACAGAGATAGAGTGTGTGTGGACAGAGATAGAGTGTGTGTGGACAGAGAGAGAGTGTGTGTGGACAGAGAGAGTGTGTGTGTGGACAGAGAGAGTGTGTGTGTGGACAGAGAGAGAGTGTGTGTGTGTGTGTGGACAGAGAGAGAGTGTGTGTGTGGACACTGACAGTATGTTTGTGTGTGTGGACACTGACAGTATGTTTGTGTGTGTGGACACTGACAGTATGTTTGTGTGTGTGGACACTGACAGTATGTTTGTGTGTGGGCAGCATATGGTTGTGTGTGTGTGTGTGTACAAGTGCTTGTGTTTGTGAGTCAAATGTTTATGTTAGTACATGAAGGGTGTGTGTGGGTAGTGAATAGTTGTTTGTTTATGGAGAGGGTAGCGTGTGTGTGTGTGTTTGTGTGTACTATGCCCAGTATTGTAATTGTGCCTTAAGATGTGGCTAGCTGTATTTAGGCAGAGTTCAGACTGTAGAACACAAGAGGGAGTTGACAACAGAAGTTCAAACTGTATTAGTGTGTATGTCTGAATAATGCATAGATTTGTGTGTGTGTGTGTGTGTGTGACTGGAGCAGTGCAGAGATGGTTAGTAGCAGGGCGTGGCCAGCAGAGAGAAAATATCCCTGCCGACCGCGGGAATGGTTCCCCCCCTGCACCACACCCTCTGGGGCCAAGAGCTGCCTGCACCATCCGCCTCTTCTCCCCCCCCCCCCCCCCCCCCCTCTCTTTCTCTCTCTGTCTGTGCCTGTGTGTTTCTCCTCCCTGTTTCTATCTCTCCATCTATTGCTCTGTGTGTCTCTCTGTCCACAACTCACTCTCTCTCCATATATTCCTAGTCTCTCGCTCTTTTAATTTATATCTTAGTCTCTGTCTCCCATCTATATATCATGTACATACTTACCACTCTCATCTCTGTTCGGGAGTTTCCTCATACTGTGACCATAGAGGAGAGGATTGCTGGGACATTCCGCATCATCAGTGTGGGACAGGAGGATGCAGACAGTAATAAAGATGCAGTTGCAGAGTGATTATGGTGTGTGTGTGTGTGTGTGTGTGTGTGTGTGTGTGTGTGGGGGTGCGAGTGCGAGTGCTTGTTTGTATACATCATCACAGTATTTGTACATATACATTGGAATAATATCACATTCTCTGGTTTGCGGGGTTAGGGGCATGCATTCCTGTGTGTCTGAGTGGTTGGTGTTTGGTGGGTCGAGCTGAGCTGGTCTGATATGTCAGTGGGCTATGCAGAACACAAAGCGATGGGCAGCCCTGGTCTGCCTCACAGCACATTCCAGGCCCAGGAATAGTATGAAATAAACCCTATCCAGCAGCCACACTGCAAGATGATTAAGGTCCTCTCTTCTCCTCTCCTCTTTCTCCCTCCCTCCTTCTCCCGCTGTTTCCTGCTCACAAACTCACCAATCATGGGCAGTCTGGAGTGTCTGCCCGGTAGTAGTGACAGCAGCGCCAAGGATTCTTAAAGAATGTTCAGTTAATGGTAAACTGGATATGTAGCACCTTTCCTATAAATACATTTGTCTCAACCTGCTTAACAACAAGCCAGGCCTCAATTGATTGGATAGAGGAATAACTTGACAGAGGAGAGGTATAGAAGATAGACTAGGATTGTGGACGGAGACAGTATGGCGAGGGAAAGTAAGAGGGGATATACAGGCCTATGTGGTTGAACATGTGCTAAGCTAGTCTCTCTTCACAGCCACTGTACCTCCATCACAGAGTGCTATGCAGACTATGGAATGTGTGTGTTAGGAGCAGAAGGACATTGTGTAAGTGCCGGAGCGTTGTGGAGCGAGCTGCCTGCTCCAGCGTTGTGGAGCGAGCTGCCTGCTCCAGCGTTGTGGAGCGAGCTGCCTGCTCCAGCGTTGTGGAGCGAGCTGCCTGCTCCAGCGTTGTGGAGCGAGCTGCCTGCTCCAGCGTTGTGGAGCGAGCTGCCTGCTCCAGCCTGAAACACGTTAGCGAGAGCTTTCTCAGTGGCCCGTCTGGCTGAACGATATTATTGGCTTCTGTAATTTGTTTCCAAAATTCATTTCTGCCAATTTCCTCCCACTTTCTCTCTCTCTCCAGTCACCTTGCTTACTCCTCTGAGGCATTTTTCAGGGAACTTTCTATTTTCCTCGGAGTCAGACGCTCTTTTCCTGCTTGACCTTTTGTAAAGGGAAATGTTGGAAAGCGGCGCCCGGTCATTATTTTATGAATGACGTGTTGCTATATTTGCGTTCCCCCTCATGGCCATGCTGCCGTTTCTGAGACGTGTGTGAGATTGGGTTCCAGGAAGCATTTGGACCTCATTGTTGGGACTTGAGACGGGTAGGTAAACGCCGCAGGGTTGGGCCAGGTTTAGGTCAGGTTTGGGCTGGCAGTTCTGACAGTTCTCCCAGGTTTGGGAAAGACACAGACGCTCTACTGTAGCTGTGGGCTCAGCTGGAGTCTGACTGCTGAATGGGTCAAACGAGGTGGTTCTGCCACGGTCACACAATGGGTCTAGAATCACGTCAAAACCCCTCCCCATCTCCAGCCTGCAATGTGTGTACCAAACACGGCAGAGTTGGCATTCTCCAGGCTGGTCATAGTCATAGAGCCTCTGTGTCTGGACCAGTTTGTTACTGAATGGTTAAGACAGACTGGAGTTCAGTCTGTTCGGCTGTGTTTATTTAGCTTAGGCCCAAGCCTTGTTGTTCTATGCCATAATGCCACCCTGTCCTGACACATACGAAACATATTGTTCAGACGTCCCACAGACAGACAAAGGCCTGAGTGTGTGGACTGGACATATCTCTGGGCATCTGACCCAGAGACCCCGACCCTGTGTATCCACTTCAACCCCCTCACACACACACACACACACACACACACACACACACACACACACACACACACACACACACACACACACACACACACACACACTGCTGACAAGCTTCACACACACACACACACACACACACACACACACACACACACACACACACACACACACACACACACACACACACACACACACAGCCCCCAGTGAGGGACAGCCCCTCCCTGTCTGAGAGGAGTTATTAAAGCCACACTCCTCTGTCTCTGCGTTGACTCTACCTCTCCGTGCGCCACCCCCAGATGGACTGATAGACTGCTTTATTAACTAGACCTGCTGCTGAGAGACAGCCAGGCCAGGGGAGGGAACACATAGATACACACAGTCGGTTATACACACACACTTTCTCTCTCCCTCACACACACACACAGACACATACATAAGCACTCTAACAAAGACACATCATTTATCACACATTAACTTTTCCCTTGGACAGACACACACACACACACACACACCCACACACACACACACACACACACACACACACACACACACACACACACACACAGTCAGTAGCCATTTCATTAGCAGCTGTCCCAACACTGGTGTCTCCCACTAAGAACCTTTTCTCTGTGGTTACAGTCTCCGTCTCTCTCTCCAGCGCTGCCTGTGAGTAGGAGGGGGTTGGATGGGACTGGAACCCCCCCTCCTATTGCGACTGTAATTTGCTTGATCATGCAGTGGTTTACCAGAGGGGTTACTGGCTTAGACACCACGACTTCTGGGATTACAGCCCAGTGTTTACACAGCCACGTGAACATAACCCCAACCTCCACCCACCCCTCATACAGCTTGTGTGTGTGGCGTGTGCGTGCGTGCTTAAAGAGAGCATAGAGGAGCTAGTAAGGTAACTGCTCTCTGACACCTGAATATGTGTTTGTCTGTATATGTGGTGCAACTCAAGTCTCCTGTTCCACCAACAACTACCTAGCTTGTATACTGTCCCCTCCTCTTCTCTCTCTATCCCCTCCTCTCCTCTCTCTGTCCCCTCCTCTCCTTTCTCTGTCTCCTGCTCTCCTCTCTGTCCCCTGCTCTCCTCTCTCTGTCCCCTGCTCTCCTCTCTCTGTCTCCTGCTCTCCTCTCCTCTCTCTGTCCCCTACTCTCCTCTCTGTCTCCTGCTCTCCTCTCTCTGTCTCCTCCTCTCCTCTCTGTCCCCTGCTCTCCTCTCTCTGTCTCCTGCTCTCCTCTCCTCTCTCTGTCCCCTACTCTCCTCTCTCTGTCTCCTGCTCTCCTCTCTCTGTCTCCTGCTCTCCTCTCTCTGTCCCCTGCTCTCCTCTCTCTGTCTCCTGCTCTCCTCTCCTCTCCTCTCCTCTCCTCTCCTCTCCTCTCCTCTCCTCTCCTCTCCCCTCCTCTCCTCTCCTCTCCTCTCCTCTCTCTGTCTCCTGCTCTCCTCTCTCTGTCTCCTGCTCTCCTCTCTCTGTCCCCTACTCTTCTCTCCTCTCTCTGTCCTCTCCTCTCCTCTCTTCTCCTCTCCTCTCCTCTCCTCTCCTCTCCTCTCCTCTCTCTGTCCCCTGCTCTTCTCTCCTCTCTCTGTCCCCTGCTCTTCTTTCCTCTCCTGTCCTCTCCTATCTCTGTCCCCTCCTCTCCTCTCTGTCCCCTCCTCTCCTGCCCTCTCCTCTCCACTCTCTGTCCCCTGTTCTTCTCTTCTCTCCTCTCTCTGTCCTCTCCTCTCTCAACCCTCCATTCCCACGTTGCCAGCCTCTACGTTTTGTTTTTAAATTAACACAATGCTGTTGTGGCCGTTTAGTCTGGACCACGCTCACACACACACGCACGTCACATCACAGAGCTGCGTGGACGGTCCCTGGCAAGCGCAGCAGTTTAGCGGCGGTATTTATAAAACAGTGGGTAGCAAGGCAGAAGCCTCCCGCATGGTCTGGGGACACAGGGGAATGCAGGCGCTCTGTGAGGCCTGTGTGTATTTTGACTACGGCCCCCTGAAGCTTTAAAGAGCACCCGCTCTTTTCTCTTAGAGGGGAAGCGGAGCGGAAAATCTCTGCTTTGAAGAAAAGGCGATAGGACCATTCTCCTCTGGGGAAATGTTATCTACTTGTTGACATTTGTTTGGCTGTTTTTGTGTGAGCTTTTGTATTACTGACGGGAGTGTACAGTGTTGCCGTCAAACTTCTTTGAACCCACACCATACATATCAATACACACTATCATGAACACACACACACACATACTCACCAATATGGTACAAATGTCAAATCCAAATCAAATTGTATTAGTCACATGCTCCGAATACAACAGATGTAGACCTTACAGTGAAATGCTTACTTACGAGCCCCTAACCGACAGTGCAGTAAAAAAAAAAAGATATATAATAATAAAAAAATAATCTAAAAAAATATATATGTAAAAAAAAAAAAAAAAAAAAGAATAAGACTAACAAATAAAAGTAACAAGTCATTAAAGTGCAGCAGTAAAATAACAATAGCGAGACTGTATACAGGGGGGTACCGGTACAGAGTCAATGTGCGGGGGTACCGGTTAGTCGAGGTAATATGTACATGTAGGTAGAGTTATTAAAGTGATGATAACAACCTAGAGTAGCATCGGTGTAAAGTGTGGGCAATGCAAATAGTCTGGGTAGCCATTTGATTAGATGTTCAGGAGTCTTATGGCTTGGGGGTAGAAGCTGTTTAGAAGCCTCTTGGACCTAGACTTTGCACTCCGGTACCACTTACCGTGTGGTAGCAGAGAGAACAGTCTATGACTAGGGTGGCTGGAGTCTTTGACAATTTTTAGGGCCTTCCTCTGACACCGCCTGGTATAGAGGTCCTGGATGGCAGGAAGCTTTGCCCCAGTGATGTACTGGGCCGTAAGCACTACCCTCTGTAGTGCCTTGCGTTCAGAGGCCGAGAAGTTGCTCTCGATGGTGCAGCTGTAGAACCTTTTGAGGATCTGAGGACCCATGCCAAATATTTTCAGTCTCCTGAAGGGGAATATGTTTTGTCGTGCCCTCTTCATGACTGTCTTGGTGTGTTTGGACCATGTTAGTTTGTTGGTGATGTGGACACCAAGGAACTTGAAGCTCTCAACCTGCTCCACTACAGCCCTGTTGATGAGAATGGAGGTGCGCTCAGTCCTATTTTTCCTGTAGTCCACAATCATCTCCTTTGTCTTGATCACGCTGAGGGAGAGGTTGTTGTCCTGGCATCACATAGCCAGGTCTCTGATCTCCTCCCTATAGGCTGTCTTGCCGTTTTCGGTGATCGGGCCTACCACTGTTGTGTCATTGGCAAACTTAATGATGATGTTGGAATCGTGCCTGGCCGTGCAGTCATGAGTGAACAAGGAGTACAGGAGGGGACTGAGCACGCACCCCTGAGGGGCCCCTGTGTTGAGGATCAGCGTGGCGGATGTGTTGTTACCTACCCTTACCACATGGGGGCTGTCAGGAAGTCCAGGATCCAGTTGCAGAAGGTGTTTAGTCCCAAGGTTCTTAGCTTATTGATGTTTGAGGTGTTGAACACTATGATGTTGAACACTGAGATGTAGTCAATGAATAGCATTCTCACGTAAAGTTGAAGTCAGAAGTGTACATACACTTAGGTTGGAGTCATTTAAAACTGTTTTTTCAACCACTCCACAAATTTATTGTTAACAAACTATAGTTTTGGCAAGTCGGTTAGGGCATCTACTTTGTGCATGACACAAGTAATTTTTCCAACAATTGTTTACAGACAGATTATTTCACTTATAATTCACTGTATCACAATTCCAGTGGGTCAGAAGTTTACATACACTAAGTTGACTGTGCCTTTAAACAGCTTGGAAAATTCCAAAAAATTATGTCATGGCTTTAGAAGCTTCTGATAGGCTAATTGACATCATTTGAGTCAATTGGAGGGGTACCTGTGGATGTATTTCAAGGCCTACCTTCAATATCAGTGCCTCTTTGCTTGACATCATGGGAAAATCAAAAGTAATCAGCCAAGACCTCAGAAAAAAAATTGTAGACCTCCACAAGTCTGGTTCATCCTTGGGAGCAATTTCCAAACGCCTGAAGGTACCACATTCATCTGTACAGACAATAGTACGCAAGTATAAACACCACGGGACCACGCAGCCATCATACCGCTCAGGAAGGAGACGCGTTCTGTCTCCTAGAGATGAATGTACTTTGGTACGAAAATTGCAAATCAATCAGAACAACAGGACCTTGTGAAGACGCGGGAGGAAACAGGTACAAAAGTATCTATATCCACAGTAAAATGAGTCCTATATCGACATAACCTGAAAGGCCGCTCAGCAAGGAAGAAGCCACTGCTCCAAAACCGCCATAAAAAAGCCAGACTACGGTTTGCAACTGCACATGGGGACAAAGATCGTACTTTTTGGAGAAATGTCCTCTGGTCTGATGAAACAAAAATAGAACTGTTTGGCCATAATGACCATCGTTATGTTTGGAGGAAAAAGGGGGATGCTTGCAAGCCGAAGAACACCATCCCAACCTTGAAGCACGAGGGTGGCAGCATCATGTTGTGGGGGGTGCTTTGCTGCAGGGGGGACTGGTGCACTTCACAAAATAGATGGCATCATGAGAAGGAAAATTATGTGGATATATTGAAGCAACATCTTAAGACATCAGTCAGGAAGTTAAAGCTTGGTCGCAAATGGGTCTTCCAAATGGACAATGACCCCAAGCATACTTGCAAAATGGCTTAAGGGCAACAAAGTCAAGGTATTGGAGTGACCATCACAAAGCCCTGACCTCAATCCCATAGAAAATCTGTGGGCAGAACTGAAAAAGCACGTGCAAGCAAGGAGGCCTACAAACCTGACTCAGTTACACCAGCTCTGTCAGGAGGAATGGGCCAAAATTCACCCAACTTATTGTGGGAAGCTTGTGGAAGGCTACCTGAAACGTTTGACAAAGTTAAACAATTTAAAGGCAATGCTACCAAATACTAATTGAGTATATGTAAACTATTGAGCCACTGGGAGTGTGATGAAAGAAATAAAAGCTGAAATAAATTGTTCTCTCTACTATTATTCTGACATTTCACATTCTTAAAATAAAGTGGTGATCCTAACTGACCTAAAACAGGGAATTTTTACTAGGATTAAATGTAAGGAATTGTGAAAAACTGAGTTTAAATGTATTTGGTTAAGGTGTATGTAAACTTCCAACTTCAACTGTAGGTGTTCCTTTTGTCCCGGTGGGAAATGGCAGTGTGGAGTGCAATAGAAATTGGATCATCTATGGATCTGTTAGGGCGGTATGCAAATTGGAGTGGGTCTAGGGTTTCTGGGATAATGGTGTGGATGTGAGCCATGACCAGCCTTTCAAAGAACTTCATGGCTACAGATGTGAGTGCTACGGGTCGGGAGGTTACCTTAGTGTTCTTGAGCACAGGGACTATGGTGGTCTGCTTAAAACATGTTGGAATTACTGACTCGGACAGGGAGAGGTTTAAAATGTCATTGAAGACACTTGTCAGTTGGTCAACGCATACTCTCAGTACACGTCCTGGTAATCCCTCTGGCCCTGTGGCCTTGTGAATGTTGACCTGCTTAAAGGTCTTACTCACATCGGCTGCGGAAAGCGTGATCACACAGTCTTCCGGAACAGCTGGTACTCTCATGCATATTTCAGTGTTTTTTGCCTCGAAGCAAGCATAGAAGTAGTTTAGCTCGTCTGGTAGGCTCGTGTCACTGGGCAGCTCTCGGCTGTGCTTCCCTTTGTAGTCTGTAATGGTTTGCAAGGCCTGCCATATCTGACGAGCGTCAGAGCCGGTATAGTGCGATTCAATTTTAGTCCTGTATTAACGCTTTGCCTGTTTGATGGTCCATCGGAGGGCATAGCGGGATTTCTTATAAGCTTCTGGGTTAGAGTTCCGCTCCTTGAAAGCGGCAGCTCTAGCCTTTAGCTCAGTGCGGAGGTTGCCTGTAATCCATGGCTTCTGATTGGGGTATGTACGTACGGTCACTGTGGGGACGACATCATTGATGCACTTATTGATGAAGCCAATGACTGATGTGGTGTACTCCTCAATGCCATCGGAGGAATCCCGGAACATATTCCAGTCTGTGCTAGAAAAACAGTCCTGTAGCTTAGCATCTGCTTCATCTGACAACGTTTTTATTGATCTAGTCACGGGTGCTTCCTGCTTTCATTTTTGCTTGAAAGCAGGAATCAGGAGGATAGAATTATGGTCAGATTTGCCAAGTGGAGGGCGAGGGAGAGTTTTGTATGCGTCTCTGTGTGTTGAGTAAAGGTGGTCCAGAGTTTTTTTCCCTCTGGTTGCACATTTAACATGCTGATAGAAATTTGGTAAGACTGATTTAAGTTTCCCTGCATTAAAGTCCCCGGCCACTAGGAGCGCCACCTCCGGATGAGTGTTTTCCTGTTTGCTTATGGCGGAATACAGCTCATTGAGTGCGGTCTTAGTGCCAGCCTCAGTCTGTTGTGGTATGTAGACGGCTAC
Organism: Salvelinus namaycush; assembly: GCF_016432855.1. Lineage (NCBI taxonomy): Eukaryota > Metazoa > Chordata > Actinopteri > Salmoniformes > Salmonidae > Salvelinus > Salvelinus namaycush. The sequence continues at coordinate 56,750 of NW_024057782.1, read as the reverse complement.
GAAAAATACAGATAAACTCTAAATATAAAAACTAGTGTGGTCTACAGCTTATCATGAGATACTCTACCTCAGGCCTCATAAAATGAACATCTGCAAACATATTTGATGTAGGTTAATATGACAATGTTAGTGATGATGACGGTGTTGCTGTTGTGGTATTGGGTTAGCGTTACAGCTGGGGACTGTTTACTGATGTTTCCTCTGCAGAGATGCCCACGGTGAAGTTGATGCTCTATTTAGTCTAGAAGGTTCTGCTTAGTTACTTTGGTGATCAAATAAAAATAGGAGATGACCTGACTGTCTTATGCTTTAACCCCATCTTTTACGATGGAAATGTTTATCAAGTCCTGATAAAATGGCCCTGTTAACCCAAAAGGGTTCTGGTTGTCTGGATGAAAAATGTCTGACAGCTTTTTTACTGCTACGTGATCGCCCATGTATTTATGTCTGGGGAGTAGCAGCAGCAACTGAAGTGGTGATGTGGTTTGGACATGGGTCTGTCACAATGGGACTGATTGTAGAAGGAAACCTGACTGTCAATCAATGCTTGTTTCTGGCAAAGGGGGTGGTGTTTGTCAGGAAGATTTTTGCGACTGTATGCATTTGACTTTGGCTACTTCTCTCTCTCCTTTCTTTCTCTCTCTCTCTTTCTCTCTCACGCACACACAATTCTCTCCCTATCTAACACACTCCCATACTATCCCATTTTTCAAGCATGAGCACACACACGCGCACTTTCTAACTCCTATCAATACACACACACACACATAGAGATCTGATGTGTCAGTCCCACTGATGTCTCCACTTGTTCCAGTGTCTCTTCAGCTGCTGAGGAGTGAAGTGTGGACAGAGAGGCTTCTCTCTCTCTCTCTGATACCTGAGTCTCCCAATCAGAGTAGTGACAGACAGATAGTGTCCAGCCTGGATTAGCCCTGTCGCTACCGCACAGCACAGGATTAACCATTGCTACACACACACTCCATCTATAGAGACATAGACAAACTTTTATGTATGTACTCAAACACCCACACACACACACAGAATATTTGCATAATCAATACTCTATTCTGCTGTGTCTGCATGCATTTGTGTTTATATATGAATGAGAGAGTTCAGCTTTTCCTCAGGGCAGGTTACTATAGCCATCCTCTTTTATGTGTGATTGGAAAAGATCTGAGGGGGTTAGGTGTGTGTGTGTATGTGTGTGTGTATGTATATGTATGTACATATATATGTGTGTGTGTATATATATACAGTGGGGCAAAAAAGTATTTAGTCAGCCACCAATTGTGCAAGTTCTCCCACTTAAAAAGATGAGAGAGGCCTGTAATTTTCATCATAGGTACGCTTCTACTATGACAGACAAAATGAGAACAAAAAATCCAGAAAATCACATTGTAGGATTTTTAATGAATTTATTTGCAAATTATGGTGGAAAATAAGTATTTGGTCAATAACAAAAGTTTATCTCAATACTTTGTTATATACCCTTTGTTGGCAATGACAGAGGTCAAACGTTTTCTGTAAGTCTCCACAAGGTTTTCACACACTGTTGCTGGTATTTTGGCACATTCCTCCATGCAGATCTCCTCTAGAGCAGTGATGTTTTGGGGCTGTTGCTGGGCAACACGGACTTTCAACTCCCTCCAAAGATTTTCTATGGGGTTGAGATCTGGAGACTGGCTAGGCCACTCCAGGACCTTGAAATGCTTCTTACGAAGCCACTCCTTTGTTGCCCGGGCGGTGTGTTTGGGATCATTGTCATGCTGAAAGACCCAGCCACGTTTCATCTTCAATGCCCTTGCTGATGGAAGGAGGTTTTCACTCAAAATCTCACGATACATGGCCCCATTCATTCTTTCCTTTACACGGATCAGTCGTCCTGGTCCCTTTGCAGAAAAACAGCCCCAAAGCATGATGTTTCCACCCCCATGCTTCACAGTAGGTATGGTGTTCTTTGGATGCAACTCAGCATTCTTTGTCCTCCAAACACGACGAGTTGAGTTTTTACCAAAAAGTTATATTTTGGTTTCATCTGACCATATGACATTCTCCCAATCTTCTTCTGGATCATCCAAAGGCTCTCTAGCAAACTTCAGACGGGCCTGGACATGTACTGGCTTAAGCAGGGGGACACGTCTGGCACTGCAGGATTTGAGTCCCTGGCGGCGTAGTGTGTTACTGATGGTAGGCTTTGTTACTTTGGTCCCAGCTCTCTGCAGGTCATTCACTAGGTCCCCCCGTGTGGTTCTGGGATTTTTGCTCACCGTTCTTGTGATCATTTTGACCCCACGGGGTGAGATCTTGCGTGGCGCCCCAGATCGAGGGAGATTATCAGTGGTCTTGTATGTCTTCCATTTCCTAATAATTGCTCCCACAGTTGATTTCTTCAAACCAAGCTGCTTACCTATTGCAGATTCAGTCTTCCCAGCCTGTTGCAGGTCTACAATTTTGTTTCTGGTGTCCTTTGACAGCTCTTTGGTCTTGGCCATAGTGGAGTTTGGAGTGTGACTGTTTGAGGTTGTGGACAGGTGTCTTTTATACTGATAACAAGTTCAAACAGGTGCCATTAATACAGGTAACGAGTGGAGGACAGAGGAGCCTCTTAAAGAAGAAGTTACAGGTCTGTGAGAGCCAGAAATCTTGCTTGTTTGTAGGTGACCAAATACTTATTTTCCACCATAATTTGCTAATAAATTCATAAGAAATCCTACAATGTGATTTTCTGGATTCTTTTTTCTCATTTTGTCTGTCATAGTTGAAGTGTACCTATGATGAAAATTACAGGCCTCTCTCATCTTTTTAAGTGGGAGAACTTGCACAATTGGTGGCTGACTAAATACTTTTTTTGCCCCACTGTATGTGTGTGTGTATATATACGCCTGCCTTGCCCGGTGTGTGTGTGTGTGTGTGCGAGCCCGCCTGGCCCGGTTCTCCTCCGTGTTACCCAAATGGAAACCCAACAGCAGCCAGTTCTCAGTCAGGACAATAAGACACTGCTCCCTGTTTAACTGGCCCTTTTACTGGGCTTTACTGGCACTTTGCTGCTGCTTCACACAGGCTTTTCTGATGAGTCTTTTAACCAGTTCTGTCTTTTTTGGGTGGTTGATTTTGGTTTATTTGGTTATTTTTACACTGGCTTGCCTGTGGGGATCATTTAGGAAGGCTAGACAAAAGAGCCGGAGGCCGCAGGCGGAAAAACAGGCCAGTTTATAAGGCCCCTCAACGAACACACACTCAGCCTTGATACACACTCAGCCTTGATACACACTGTGCCCTAGCAACAATGACGCTCTACACACTGAATCGTGTAGGTCACACACTGCACCTGACCGTGCACAGCACATCAGATACAGCACCCTGGCCTACACACTGGAACTCACCTCCCACACGATACACACTGAACCTTTCAGACGGAGCCCTGCACACAAAAAGCCAGCACACACACACTTCAGCCAGGACTTTGTAAGCCCTAGACGATTACCCAGCTGATTGGAGTCCCTCTCCGGAGTCTCTAAACACACACAGTCTTTTAGAGTACTCACCACAGCCCCCCTACACATACAGCCCTCTCCTTTCTCATGGAGATAAGGACGTCTCATTGTTGGGAGACAACGGTCCGCTATTATCTTATCAAAGAGCCAATCCAATGTGGAGGAGGGGGGAGAAAGGGGAGTTTTTTTTGTGATGCGACAGGTGCCGTTGTAATTCAATTTGTCTATGGGAGGGTTTGGAAGCCGTCTGAACTTAATTGTACCAAGGGTCACAGTCCTCTCTGCTGTACTGTACATAATAGCATTGTGTAACAGTATGCTAACCACAGCATCGGCACAATGCAAGTCTAGGATAACCTTGACATCTTACATATTGCTAACTTTAGCGGACGGGCAACTCAAATCAAATCAGATTTTATTGGTCACATACACATGGTTAGCAGATGTTAATGCGAGTGTAAAGAAATGCTTGTGTCAAGGGTGTGCGTACTGGTAGCGGAGTCAGGTGCAGGAGAGCAGAGAGTTGTGAACAGGCGCACACTTTATTGAGGCAGGAGAAACCAACAGACGGACGCCACTACGTCAAAACCTCCAGCCAATTGGCAAAAGTGCAAAACGCGCAAACAGTCACAATAATTATGTTCAAACAAATAAACATACCTCGTGACAAAACACGGAATATACGAACAGCAGTCTGGCGCGTCAAACATGACACGTAACACAAACAATTCTACACAAAGACATGAGGGGGAACAGAGGAATAAATGCATGCAGTGTGATTAGGGAATGAAAACCAGGTGTGCAGGGAACAAGACAAAACAAATGGATAAATTAAAAATGGAGCGGCGATGGCTAGAAAGCCGGTGACGTCGACCGCCGAACGCCGCCCGAACAAGGAGAGGAGCCGACTTCGGCGGAAGTCGTAACAGCTTGTGCTTCTAGTTCCGACCATGCAGTAATATCTAACAAGTAATCTAACAATTTCACAACAACTATAAACACAAGTGGAAAGGAATGGATAAGAATATCCACATATATATATATGGCTCGGGTGGTTGTTGTCCTTGATGATCTTTTTGGCCTTCCTGTGATATCGGGTGGTGTAGGTGTCTTGGAGGGCAGGTAGTTTGCCCCCGGTGATGCGTTGTGCAGACCTCACTACCCTCTGGAGGGAGAGCCTTACGGTTGTGGGTGGAGCAGTTGCCGTACCAGGCGGTGATACAGCCCGACAGGATGCTGTGTTTTCGGTGCCAAGCCAAATTTCTTCAGCCTCCTGAGGTTGAAGAGGCGCTATTGCGCCTTCTTCACCACGCTGTCTGTGTGGGTGGACCATTTCAGTTTGTCCGTGATGTGTACGCCGAGGAACTTAAAACTTTCCACCTTCTCCACTACTGTCCCGTCGATGTGGATAGGGAGGTGCTCCCTCTGCTGTTTCCTGAAGTCCTCGATCATCTCCTTTGTTTTGTTGACGTTGAGTGTGAGGATGTTTTCCTGACACCACACTCCGAGGGCCCTTACCTCCTCCCTGTAGGCCGTCTCGTCGTTGTTGGGAATCAAGCCTTCCACTGTAGTGTCGTCTGCAAACTTTATTATTGAGTTGAAGGCGTGCATGGCCACACAGTCATGGGTGAACAGGGAGTGCAGGAGAGGTGGGGTGGAGATGTTGTTTCCTACCCTTTCTGATGGGTGGGGCAGCCCATCAGAAAGTCCAGGACCCAGTTGCACAGGGCGGGGTCGAGACCCAGGGTCTCGAGCTTAATGACGAGTTTGGAGGGCACTATGGTGTTAAATGCTGAGCTGTAGTCGATGAACAGCATTCTTACATAGGTATTCCTCTTGTCCAGATGGGTTAGGGCAGTGTGATTACGATTGCGTCGTCTCTGGACCTATTGGGGCGGTAAGCAAATTGGAGTGGGTCTAGGGTGTCAGGTAGGGTGGAGGTGTTATGATCCTTGACTAGTCTCTCAAAGCACTTCATGATGACGGAAGTGAGTGCTACGGGGCGATAGTCGTTTAGCTCAATTACCTTAGCTTTCTTGTGAACAGGAACAATGGTGGCCCTCTTGAAGCATGTGGGAACAGCAGACTGGGATAGGGATTGATTGAATATGTCCGTAAACACACCAGCCAGTTGGTCTGTGCATGCTCTGAGGACGCGGCTAGGGATGCCGTCTGGGCCGGCAGCCTTGCGAGGGTTGACACGTTTAAATGTTTTACTCGTGTTGGCTGCGGTGAAGGAGAGTCTGCAGGTTTTGGTATCGGGCCGTGTCGGTGGCACTGTATTGTCCTCAAAGCGAGCGAAGAAGTTGTTTAGTTTGTCTGGGAGCAAGACATCGGGGTCCGCGACAGGGCTGGTTTTCTTTTTGTAGTCCGTGATTGACTGTAGACCCTGCCACATTCCTCTCGTGTCTGAGCCGTTGAATTGCGACTCTACTTTGTCTCTATACTGACGCTTAGCTTGTTTGATTGCCTTGCGGAGGGAATAGCTACACTGTTTGTATTCGGTCATGTTTCCGGTCGCCTTGCCCTGATTAAAAGCAGTGGTTCGCGCTTACAGTTTTGCGCGAATGCTGCCATCAATCCACGGTTTCTGGTTGGGGAAGGTTTTAATAGTTGCTGTTGGTACAACATCACCGATGCACTTACTAATAAACTCGCTCACCGAATCAGCGTATACATCAATATTGTTGTTCGACGCTATCCGGAACATATCCCAGTCCACGTGATCGAAGCAATCTTGAAGCGTGGAATCTGATTGGTCGGACCACTGTTGAACAGACCTGAGCACGGGCGTTTCCTGTTTTAGTTTCTGTCTATAGGCTGGGAGCAACAAAATGGAGTCATGGTCAGATTTGCCGAAAGGAGGGTGAGGGATGGCTTTATATGCGTCGCGGAAGTTAGAATAACAATGATCCAGAATTTTCCCAGCCCGGGTCGCGCATTCGATATGCTGATAAAATGTAGGGAGCCTTGTTTTCAGATTAGCCTTGTTAAAATCCCCAGCTACAATAAATGCAGCCTCAGGATATGTGGTTTCCAGTTTACATAGAGTCAAATTAAGTTATTTCAGGGCCGTCAAGGTGTCTGCTTGGGGGGGATGTTCACGACTGTGATTATAATCTAAGAGATTTCTCTTGGTAGATAATGCAGTCGGCATTTGATTGTAAGGAATTCTAGGTCAGGTGAACAAAAGGACTTGAGTTCCTGTATGTTGTTATGATCACACCACGACTCGTTAATCATAAGGCATACATCCCCGCCCTTCTTCTTACCAGAGAGATCTTTGTTTCTGTCGGCCCGATGCCGACAGCACAGTGCTAATCAAATCAAATTGTATTGGTCACATGCACATATTTAGCAGATGTTATTGCAGGTGTAGCAAAATACTTGTGTACCTAGCTCCAACAGTGCAGTAGTGTCTAACAATTCAATCTTAACCTATATTATGAACAGTGTTATCCATAGCTAACACCACAGGAGTGCATTTGGCTCAGATTCCCCTCGGCCTATTGGTCACCACTAAATGACAGAACATCTCTAAACCACGCATCAGAGATGGAGAGAAGGGACTGTCTATCCTCCATCACAGATGAGGAATCTCAAGTTGATGACGTGTGGGAGTTCTGTTCATAATAACGTGTTAATCACTCCTATCTCTCTGTCTGGCCCTTTTCAGATAAAGAATCCAAGGACAAGAAAGTGTCTGCTGAGGGGGCAGTCAAGGAGACAGTGGAAGAGACTGCAGAAGAGCCTGTGAAAGAAGTGAAGAAAGAAAAGAAGGAGTCCTCTAAGGAAAAGAAGAAAGAGTTGACCAAGGAGCCCAAAGAGCCCAAGGACCCTGGGAAAGAGTCAAAAAAGGAGTCTTTGAAAGAGTCCAAGGAAAAGAAGGAGTCCTCCAAGGAAAAGAAGGAGTCCTCCAAGGAATCTGGAAAGGAGTCAAATAAGGAGTCTTCTAAGGACACCAGCAAAGAGTCTTTGAAGGAGCCTGGGAAAGAGAAGGTGTCGAGAAAGTCATCTGTGAAGGTCAAGGAGAAAAAGAAAGAGCCAGATGCTGCTGCTGGAGAGGGCTGATAATGTCATGCAATAAATACATTGTTACACACACACACACACACACACACACACACACACACACACACACACACACAGACACAGACAGACACACAGACACAGTTTCACCTATACACTCATATTCATTGACAAACACACTTCTATCAGGGCTGATGCTGGTCCATAGTCAGGACTTCTGGTGTCTGTGTTGGGTGAAGGTGCGGTGCAGAAGATGAGGCCCAGTCAGAAACTCCAGTAGAACAGTCTGGGAGTCGGACGTGCGACATCAAAGCCCTTCCCCTCCCTTCCTTCCAGTGGCAGCGTCTCGCAGTGGAACCCACAGCCCTGTGCGTCGGTAAGCCCTAACCACCCCGCCTACACGCGGGCACTCTGACATCTACCCCGCCCTCTCGCCCCCTCGTGTGGCACCATGCCTTGCCAAAGCCACCCCCACCTCAGGCTAAGAATAACCCCTGCGTTCCGTCCATCCCTCCGCATGTCCCCTTGGGTAAAACGAGGTCACTTTCACCCCCCCATCAGCAGCTTTCAGCACACAGAAGCAGAAAAACCATCAAACTGAGACAATAGCAGAGAAACAAAAAGCGGGGGGGGGGGGGGGGGAATTCAAGCAGCCCTCATGATCGTTTGTGAGGACTTGCAGGAACATACTCAATCACACACACCTGAATCCACAAACACATGCACACAAACACAAGAATACAAAACATGCGCAACTATACATGTGAAAACACTAGCTAGCACCTGCTCGTATTCTGCAACACACAGCCCTGCAAGCGGTACAGTGTTTCCAGCAAGCTTCTGAGACCATAGGCCACCTTCTGTTAGAGGATCGCTGTGCCAGCCTGACCAATGACAATCCAAACAGCTCTTTGTATTGTACTGTACCTGTAAGTCCTGTATGTGTGTGTTGTCTGTACTTGTCTTGATGAATTTAGATGTGTATCGTTTCCTAACTCAGCTTAATGAATGTATTATAGCAAAGGTTTTGTACCGTAATCAGCTAGTCTGATGCACCAGGCACCTGTTCTATGCCTGTTTTTATAGACAAAGCAGGGTGATTCAAGTTAGTGCTATGAAACTATTGTTTAATGTTGGTATCTTCTTAATCTCCCTCCGTATGTATGTCTTTCTCTATCCCTTTAAGTCTGTCTCTTTTCACTCCTTGCGTACTGAGTATAAAGGACAGTGTATATATTCGAGTATATTGGAATGGTCACTGTTTGTCCTTGGTCAGTGGCTTTAGGTTTGTTTTTTCCTTACTGTTGTGTAAAAGGTCTGTGCAAATTTTCCTGAGCTCGGCACAAGGTCAATTTAAGATTGAGTAACTGTGAGACTCACTGTTTAATTTGGCACGGGTCGTTTGTAGATGTTGCGTTAAAGTCACGTTGTGGAAGAAGATGGGGATGGACTCCGGCGGACTCTCCTCTCAGGTCTGTGTTATATTATGTCTGTTTGACGTCAGTGGGTTCACTTTTTTGTATTATTCTCCTCATTAACTTGTGTCTTTGACTAAATGCTTTGTGACGCTCTGTGTTTCACAACATGAATGTTGTACAGGACAGGTTCAAGTGCAGAAAAATGATTGACATAGGACCAAACATTGTTACATGCCCCACTGTGAAAAACGAACAGTGCCGCACAGTTTTGAGAGAATGTAATAAAAAGCCCTTTGGATTAGACTTTTAGAAACAAATGGGTTGGTGTCATTTTATTAAAGAAGCTGTCTTGTGAGAGGCTTAGGAGAGAATGTATATCTGATGTATGTGCATCAGAACAGTATGTAACGCTAATGTGTATCTGAGAGGAGATGAACTGTTATCCCTACTTCCCTGTGACAAGCTTGTAAAATGATGGAAAGTATTGAGTGTGGTAGGTCCCAGCCCCAGACTAAATCTACAGCTCCCACGATGCTCTTTGATAAATGCCTCTGTTTTCCTCTCCCCTGTCTTAAAGAGACACTCACTTTCTCTATGGGTGTTTTTGTGCATGATAGTGTTTTCTATGTCTGCGGTTCTATTCGAGTGTGTTGGTGTGTTTCTAGATGTGTGTGTGTGTGTGTGTGTGTGTGCGTTTCTGTGAGCGAGTGTGTCGTCTCTGATCGGTTCCCAAATGAAGTCGCCTGTGAGTCGCCCGCTCGCACAGCTGAAGCCCGCGGGTACCCGACCTCTCACCCTGAGAGGTCAGAGTTCAGGCTTGTTTTAAGTTTGGATGGAGCGAGGGTGTCCCTGGATCCACTGTGGTGCTGCTGTCTGATCCAGGCTGGCGTGGGTCTGAGCCGGACGGAGGTTGCGCTCCAGTTTGACACGACAGCTGAGTCTAACCCCTTCCCCTCTGGACCCAGACCCACCGTCTGCCCGCAGTCTTAACCCTGGGCAGCTGACTCCCAGGGCTCTCTTAACGTCTGTGCAATGTCTCCACAACGTCTGCCACATATCAATAAGATGTAGTAGTAGACACAATGCTCAAAAATTCCCTTCACACTGATTACATACATATTGACTCCTCAAGCAGGGACAGTGACACAAAAGCACAACACTCTATAATATCTGATATAATATTATATACCATTTAGTAGATGCTTTTATCTAAATCGACTTAGTCATAACAGCACAACACTATAACAGGGATGGACAACTCTTGCCCTCTTTTGTAGGCCCGTAGAGCAGTTTCACCCCAAAATAAATCAAATACAAATATTATTATCATTTTTTTAGGAACTTTTTTTGAATAATATAATACATATATAATATATATAATACTTCGAAATTTGGTTGTGCATCAGCAGCCACTCAATTAGCCCATGTAAAAAATTTAAAAATCTGATTGGTAAATTAGTCTAGTGGCCAGCTATCTAAACATGTAGTGAACATGGTTGAATTACCAACCAGGGTGGGGCCTATTGATCATCAGTTATAATATTAAAAACAGCAAAGATTTGCCTCCAGCTATGGCAAAATGGGTAGAATTGCAGCAAACTTGTTTTAAAATTGAACTTTTCTTTACACCCCATGGCAAAATGTGCAGAATTGCAGGAAATGTACTTTTAAACAAAACATATATATATATTCACTGTGACGAGGGGAGCTGCTGCGGCCCCTCATGACGAGTTCCGTTTTTTTGTGTCCCCCGACTCCATCAAAGTTGCGCATCCCTCCCTGCTCTATAATATAATAATATATGCCATTTAGCATACGCTTTTATCCAAAACGTACTTATGAGTTGTCCCGTGATTCAAACCCACTACCCTAGCGTTACAAGCACCATGCGCTACCAACTGAGCTACAAAGGACCATACTAAGGAATCTGAATTACGACAGTGCAATAGGCCTATGTCGTTTTGGAGTGGAAGAGGGTCATTTATGGCACAGTTAAATAACTGTTTCAACTCGGCATCTGTAATAATCTTGCGGAGAATTTGGGAATAGACACCTCTACTTCAAAAGGGTGCTCTTTGGCGCCATCTTGCGTTCAATATTAACACAACGTTCATCTGTACTGCTGAATGCACACACACACACTGTCGACACAAAGACAGTGACACACACTCCCTTTCTAACACACACACACACACACACACATTCACTAAGTTTACTCGTCACTCGTGGCATGTTTACAATGCGAAGTAACAAGAGCAATGCAATTAGATAAAATAAAACATTGTTCCTTGACAGTTAAATGCTGTAAATACAGGGTTGGTTCATAATTGGTTCTTTGAAGAAATGCTTTTCCTTCCCATTTGAGGTTCTTCAGAAGCACAATTTTAAGAGTGACAAACTGTTTTAAAAGGTGTCGATTTCTAAATCTGTCTCAAACAACAGTAACAGACACTTCATGTCATGCATAAATGACTTAAATGTAAATGCAAGCTGGTTAATGTAGCCTAAACTAAACTAGATATGTGCCCTTATTATAGGCTATTGAAATGTTATAGATGATATATACTGAATTGACATCAGACCTTTGAAGTGGGGTCAAACAAAGAAAATGCCTAATTTATCAAATAAGTGTTGCATTGAGGATATGACTGGAAAATGTAAAATTTATGATACTGAACAGACAGACATTGTGGTGCGCCCCATCAATGCGGGTGGGGGGAGATCAACAATTGTGGGATGACGCTTGGTCCACCGGCATCTCGAGCGGCGCAGAAACCCCACCTTGATACAAAGTGGCCTGAATTAGGGAATTTTCGTTGTTCCATTCTGCGTTTCACCCTGTTTTGCAGCGTGACCGTGTTGAGAGAGCGCAGCAGAGATTAACAGTAAAGACAGGTGAATCGCATGTTGTGTATCCAGGCTTGTTTGTAGTGAAACGAGATCCAGCCTCGAGATCTGATTGCAGTAGGTGGTTCTCTCACAGCGCGGTATTGTACGGAGTGTTTCATTACCAGAGCTGCAGCCAGCCGGGAGCAGCGGGCAAGATTGTACTTCAAATCACTCGGATTATTAAACCCCCCGCAACAATTGAAATATTGAGGGGCCGTTCTCGTTTTGTTTGGAGGAGGTTCCTGCACCCTGCGGGTATGTTTAACTGGAGTAGTAGGGTTTCTATTACGCTGGCATTGCCGTGCGCCTCAGTAGGAGCAGTTTACTATAACTTTGGGCTGGAGGTGGTTCGCTTCTCGCGAGTGAGAGACCAGTGCCGGCTCGTGTAGCCTAACCTAAAGCCCGCTACTAAACCTGAGACAGTTGGACAGCATCTCGGCGCAAAACGGACCTACAATTCTAAACAACCGGTTTCTTTTAGCACTTGACAACATCTGTATATTTTTGATATTGCCAAATATGAGGATTTTTGAAGACATTTAATTACGAGTATATCTTTAGGCTATTTGGGGAATTTATTTCCAAATAGTTTTATTTGTCTTTTTATTATACGCATCTGTTTTATTTTAATCTCTTATGAACTTTGTTTTTCATTTTTTGGAAACATTTTCTAACCCCTGCACTTGTTTTTGGAACACAAGAGCGCTCCTTGACGCAACATGAGGACTGTCGCCTGGCTGTCCGCACGTCATTGTCATTGTAATTTTCATGTGTCATGTCGATTGTCGGATGCCGGAGGACACGGGATGTCGTTTAGCATTTTGACAAACTGAAGGTTATGGGCTGGAACAAAACCAACTGAAGAACGCTATAGTAGCCTGAATCGGGGCAATTATGCTGGAGTCCCATATATTCTAGGGTTTTCATTCGCACACCAACTCATGGGGATTTAAATATATATATATATATATATATGTATATTCTAGCATACCATTTTCTTTTTTTACGTTTTCCTTATTTTTTTACTGGAACAATTTTAGGATGATGTTATATTGCTGCTCGAGCGCCTTGGAACTTTCGTTCACCTGCAGCTTTTTATTCGTGTTTTTACTGTTCCAAATGCCACAGTCCGCCTCGCCTTTAATTACAGGTAAGATACATTGACTTGGCCTATTTAGTTTCAAAACATGTCAAGCAATTGACAAAAACAAGAAAAAAGCCCAAAAGCTAGCCTATAGGCCTAGAGGTAGGCTATTCACTTTTCCCGTTACTTCCCACTCGGCACAGACGTTAGCTCAATGTCTAACGTTAGTTGACAATTCAACCAAATGTAAATCAAAACTAACGTGAAATCAACGTTAAATCAACAACAAATGTCACAATGTCATTGGATTGACGTTAAAAGTTGAGTGAAAAAAACATGTTCTGTCGGGTAACTGGTACCCCCGGGCTCGTTTGAAACCTTATGACAGGAGCATTGGATTACCAGTATAATTTGCCCATCTACTGTTGTTTTGGAAACTCGCGTTGGGTCGTGCTGTCGAGGTCAGTATCCAAGTCACCTGGCGCCTTATCATCGTGCAAACATGATCATTTATTTCAGGGGAAAGAAAAACCTGCGTATCGGTATCAGCTGAGTAGGCTACCATCAAATTCCCATGGCGTGTCGCTACCTGGTATTCAAAATATGCGGTATATCATCTGTCTATTGTTTCCCCTGCAGGACCCGGGTTGAACGCACCGTTTTCGTGGAAGAGGAAAGTTGTCTGGTTGTAGAAAGACAAATGCGCCCTGTCACTGTGCTCGGCTGCAAGAGGTGGATTTAGAGTAAACAACATTTATAGGGCTATTCATCTCTGCTTTATAAAAGAAGAAAAGCCTCATTGGATTGAGGCTAAAGTGTTGGGTTTCCCCACAATCACTTAAAACTGTGCTGGTTTAATTACACGCGAAGGTTGTAGGGTACGCTACTGTCGGGGTAATTGCCCTGCTCCAATTCTCACAGAAACCACTTTGTCACCAAATTTCCCCCCAACACTTTCCCTGGCTGCCATTACCCTGCTCAACTAAAAATGTAATGTCTCATCTAAATTAAGTCACTCTGACAAAAATATTCTGAGGTAAGCTGATCTAATATTTCGTCATTTAGAAAAAGTTATAGGCTATAGCCTATATAATAAAAATAAATTAGAAATATGAACTACTTATTTTAACGTCTACAAAATATACCTCACCGTTATGGCATAGCCGGTGCAATTCCCGGTAGGCCTAAAGAAAAAGCACAATTCGAATATGGCGAGCCTGTCCATGACATATCTTCTCTGGGGCGTCTTGTTTCGCTGTTTTATCACGTCAATGAAGATGAAAAGGCGCGAATTTATTGCCTCTCTCCTCGCGCCCTTCTCAGGTACAGAAGCCAGCTGCGAGAACGAAGGAGAGGTGCTCCACATACCCAACATAACGGACAACCCGTGCATCACCTGCGTCTGTCTGGTGAGAACAAATCCCAATTCTTGCTAAATAACTTTCAAATGGTGTTAGGGCAGGTAATTGTTAGTTGACATTGAGCATCCCTATTTGTTGTTGGCACGTAGGTTCCACGGAGGAGGAACAAAACTCAATTGTTGTGCGTAATTCTTGCCTCTGCGCTTGACTGAATAGCTTTAATATTCATATTGAGGCCTAATTATGTATAGTCTAAAGCCGAGTTGTAGGCCTAAGTGGGCAAATAGGCCTGTACTGTTTTTTCTATTAATCACAAAGAATGATGAATAATGTTTCAATAAGAGCAGTAGTCTAGCTACGTAATTATTTCCCCTCTAAGCCCACACTGGCTTTTAAACAAAATGGCATTGTTTGTTTAAAGACGCCCTTGTCTTTATGCTGACTTTGCCCCGAATGCCTGTTAAATCGAGGCTAACGTTATACATGTGAAAGGAGGCGTCTTTCCTGGAACATTTGCTCTTTGACCTCTGTCTCTCCTTGCTTTGAAGGTCATTGTTTTAGGGGTTGAGAATGCAAGTAAGAGGCTTTTCTGTCACCAGCAGCCAGATTCAATAATGCTCTCCCTCGCCTGTCTTTTTAGTCCCTCTTTAAGTGTCATGTTGTGAGGAAGTTTCTACAAATGTTGTGTTTGACTTGCAGGGTATTTGCCCTATGTGAAACAGAGAAACAGTGTGTGTGTGCGTGCAAGGTTATATATTTATGTGTGCACTGTGCACGCTACTGTGGCCGTGCTGCCTCGGCTGTTTCTAGTGGCTCTGATAGTCTCTTTGCTATGTCTCCCTCTGCTAACCACCTCCTTATCAGGCTTCCATCACTAGGAGCCCTGCTGAATGCTATCAGTCATCAGAGGGCCACGGCTAGCCTTTCATCTTGGCCCGTCCATCATGTCACTGGCCCCAGAGTGCCTCGCAGGGGAGGGAGGCCAGCCTGAAAGACACTTGTGTCGCCATGCTGTCTTTTAGGGGGGTTAGCGGATTTTAAAGGGTGGGGGGGTGAGCTGTCAGGGCTCTAGTGTCACTCACAGGCTCCCAGTTGCAGCGGAGTACTTGTTAATGGCCCTTCACTGGCGGAAACTGAGGCACACAGAGAAGCCATTCTTTTCGCCAGCCATCTCACAAGACGCAGGAATCTGCCTCCCGCTCGCTAAACATTATATACAGACAGCCAGGAGGCAGCTCTCGTTAACCTGCTATCTACTACTCTCCCTCGCTTTTTGCCCCCTCTCCTCTTTCTCAGTAGCAGTGATTGATGAGCTCAGTGGGCTGACCAGTGATCTGCAAACATTTGGGAAGCCAAAGGTCCTTTCCTGTTCCAACCGCTCCACAAACATGGAGATCAATACTCACCGTGTACCTTTACAGTCTTTACCTCTGCCCCTGGCGTTGTCAGTATTGATATCTCTACACTCTTAGAAAAAAGGTGCTATCTAGAACCTTAATGGGTTCTTCAGCTGTCCCCATAGGAGAACCTTTGAATAACCCTTTTTGGTTGCAGGTAGAACCCTTTTTGGTTGCAGGTAGAACCCTTTCTACAGAGGATTCTACATGGAACCCAAAAGGGTTTTTATCGGGAACCAAAAAGGGTTATCCTATGGGGACAGCTGAAGAACCATTTTGGAACCCTTTTTTTCTAAGAGTGTAGTCTAGAAGACACAATCCTCCTTTATTTTCCGCTCTCTTTCTCCATCCCCTTCAGTTCTCCCAGTGGTCTATATAGCAAAGATGGTGTTAGAGAATCGCCAGAGCAGCTTTGCAATTGGACCTTCCAGGATACTTCTAATAGAGGGGTAGAGACAAAAAAAATATCCAGGCTGTATCACAACCGTCCGTGATCGGGAGTCCCGTAGTGCGGCGCACAATTGGCCCAGCATCGTCCGGGGTAGGCTGTCATTTTAAAATAAGAATTTGTTCTTAATTGACTTGCCTTATTTAAATAAAGGTTAAATAACAATAATACAGTACCAGTCAAAAGTTTGGACACACCTGTTAATTGAAATGCATTCCAGGTGACTACCTCATGAAGCTGGTTGAGAGAATGCCAACAGTGTGCAAAGGTGTCATCAAAGCAAAGGGTATCTACTTTGAAGAATCTAAAATATATTTTGATTTGTTTAACACTTTTTTTTGGTTACTACATGATTCCATATGTGTTATTTCATAGTCTTGATGTCTTCACTATTATTCTACAATGTAGAAAATAGTAAAAATAATGAAAAACCCTGGAATGAGTAGGTGTGTCCAAACTTTTAACTGGTACTGTATATATGTTTTATTGTCACACACAAGATAGGGGCAGTGAAATCTGTTGTTTTACAGGGACAGCCATAGTAGTACGGCACAGGAGGTTGGTGGTACCTTAATTGGGGAGGATGGGCTCGTGTTAATGGCTGGAGCTGAATCAGTGGAATGGTATACAAATTCATCAAACACATGGTTTCTGTCCTCCCCTCAGCAGCCTCCACTGTAGTACGGCTCCCCTGGATTAAATAGGGTTAAGTGCCTTGCTCAAGGGCGCATCGGCAGATTTTCACCTTAACGGATCATATATTCTAACTGCTAGGCTACCTGCCAGGACATAAATAAGGATAGGACAACAACCATCTGAATTCAAAGAAAAGTCATGGAGCTAGCCTACCTATCGGAGCCAAAAGTTACATTCAGTTCATTCAGCACCATTCACTTTCTACTACTGGTGCAGGAATAGGCCTACTTCTTGGATAGGCTTGTGACTTCTCAGTGAAATGTATATATTGTTGCCCTTATCTTTTTTCATCCAGTTTTAAGCCACAACTGCTGCTCCTGTGGGGTTGCGACCTGTTTGTTTTGGAGGGAGGTGAAGGGTCACGAGGGCAAGGAGTCCAGGTTTAAATAGGCCTTTGATTTGAGTGCTACTCTGAAGAGCCTTTTAGTGATCTCTCCATCCTTCCATGAAAGACCGACGACACGGCGGCTGGCGAGCCTGTCAGCTTGTTTTGACATGCCCTCTGAGGTCAGAATGAGAGAGAGAGTGATAGTGGAAAAGATTGGGAGAGAGATTAGGAGGGAGGGAGAGAGAAATTATCCGTAGACCATGGTTTGACTGAACACATTTTGATTATCTGAAGTTGGCAAATGGAGACAGTGAAACTGACTGTGCTGTCGCCATCTAGTGATAATCTTTCCACAGCACATGACCATCATGTCAGGGATCAATGCATCTTACATACTCTACATATATCTTTTTAGATGGTCACATTAACCTATCAACATGTTATTACCCCTCAGGTCAAATATTTCTCTAGTTATTACAAGAGACTAGCAGTAGTCCAATAACAATCCCCAGACCACCCGTTGGCCTATTAGAAGCCATAACATACCACCAGTAGACCAGTAAGAAGCTTCAGAAAGTGCACTGTATGTTGAGTGTTTATGAGGCGTGGTGACCTGATTTGACCCCTGACCTTTGCTGAGAGAGGTCAAACCTCTTCACACCACTTAGTGTTAATGGCTGCCAGGTGGAATGGCTCCAAAGCACAGGTGTGGAGAGACATAAAGATTCAAGGACAAATACGTGACCTCTATGACACTACTGGAGATAACTGTGGTCATCAGAAGACACATAATCTCTCTCTCTCTCTCTCTCTCTCTCTCTCTCTCTCTCTCTCTCTCTCTCTCTCTCATATTTATATATATATCTCATTTATATATATATCTGGCATCATATATGAAAATCTCTACGATTTAAGCCAGTGGTTTGGGGAGAGCTTTACAGAGACTATGTATGGATTCCATGTGCCTTCGCCTCTCGCCGGCCTTCTCTCGCCTTCACTGATGGCATCCCCCAAACCAGCGTGGTTAGGGAACCAGTGAAGGCTCTCTGTAAATAAAACCGCCCAGTTTTATTTTAGTTATATGGTCCACGGTCAGGCTTTGAAGTTGACTCATTATACAGTCCAGTTTGGTTGCACTGAGTAAATGGGGACTATATAAAGGGAGTGTATAAAGCTAGTGGCAAAGTGATAATGGGTAAGCGAGTATATAAAGTGGGGTTGTATATAAATTGAGAAGAGAGAAAGAGAACATCTGCATAAAGTACATGTAACCAGAGTTCATTTTAGCCTGTAAAAAGGGAGTGTGTCGACAAAGAATGTGTAGGAGACTTTATAATGTGAATACACTGATGGCAATCAAAAAGCATCTTCTCTTTCTCTCCCTCCATCCCTCCGTCTCTTTCTTTCTCTCTTTCCTCCCCCCTCTCTCTTTCGATCTCTATCTCTCTACCCTCCCTCCCCCCTCCCACCCTCCCCCTCTCCATCAGAAGGGGAAGGCAGACTGTAAACAGGAGAAGTGTCCCCTGGTGTCTGAGGACTGTGCTCTGGTGGTCAAACAGACAGGAGCCTGCTGTGAGAGATGCAAAGGTGAGCAGCACACACACTCTACTACTCTCATCACCATGAAAACATGAGGTCGAAGGTTAGGGGATGCATGTACTGTTCTGTAGTCTCAGCGAGACCAATATACTTGGAACTTTGTCTAGTGGAGTGAGTTAGGTCTATATCTGGATCTCTTTAGTGTTGATGTATAGACCTTGCTGCAGCATTGCAGTGATGTTGTTTGACGGTCATTGATGCTACCTGTAGGAGTGAGGGTGACGTGACCGCTTGAGTCCCACTGTAGAAGACTGTGTCCAGCTGCACTGGTCAACCTACTTATTTAACCACTACTGCCTCCTTGTGGAGGAATGAGGAATAGTTTTTCTTCCCACAGCACAATAGTTACTATACGTGTGTATGTGTACTGTATCAGACCAATTGAAGATTCTGCTTGAGGGTAAATTGCTACATACACAAACACATATAGCTATTATTTTCCAGGCTTCTACTCACATAACCCACAAACATGTGACAGGCATACAGCGGATCGTATTTAAGTCTTCAGACCTATTCTTTCTCACACTGTTTGCCAGCATCTCTCTCTCACACACACACACACACACACACACACACACACACACACACACACACACACACACAGCTGCAGTGGTGGACTTCTCCTCTCTGGGACGGGTTGGGACCCGTTGGCGTTGGGGTTCAGCGTTGGGTTTATGGGGCACAGAAATAAACCTAGTTTACGAGCCACTGCACCTCTCAACCTCCCAGACTAGGACTGCACTCATTCACCTCCCGGTTGGAACACACAGGGGTCGCGTAGTGTTGGGGTCACCTTGGACACGGTCCACAGCATTGACCACCTCATGATCAGGGGCGCGGTCCTTTGTTTGCGGTCAAGATTATACGAGACTAGAGTTAATTCAAATGAAAAGAGGTGGAGCTCGCTTAAGTCGACCATGGAAAGCCCCATGTTGTCATGGTGAACGGTATTAGTGCCTATTGTTCCTCCATTGTGGTTGACTTTGGGTTTTATTCATGACCATGTCTACATTTAGAACAGGAACTTGCTGGTGTCAGCACGAAAACTTCCCACTGTTCAAATACTTAATGCAATGGTTTTATCATAGGAATGGTTTTGCTGTGTTTCCAATACCAGACAACCCTATATCTGTTGAAATTGAAGAGCGTATTCATTTAGTCCCTTATTGACTGTGGGTGGTGTATCTGGAGCGTTGTGATTGCTCATAGTGGATCTCAGGCCCAGGCCCATTTCACATGGTGTTTTTATCATGCCCTTGGAATGGACCTGGACAGTTCACAACAACATGTTCTGGTATCTTGATACATCTATATAATGGATTGGGGTTGTCAGAGTGTGTGCATGCCTGTCTGTCTGTCTGTCTCAAGTGTCTGAATTGCACATATCTGACAGTGTCGAGACTACTAAACCTCACCATCACTATGCCAAATCATGACAATCAAAGAAAGGTCTTCCCAAGCCATAGGGGGCACTATAGCCAGCTGGCTCTGACGGTGGTGGCAGACAGACTCCCTCCAGGCATCGCATACAGTGGATTTATAACCCTGTGTTAAATCTGTCTCAACACTTATGGTCTGGAGAGGCAAACAGCTCTATGTTCACACATGTGGTCCATTTAGTGCTCCCTGTAGACTTTTAGTTTCCACGAACTAGTAAACATTCACATCCAGGTTTGGAGTGCTAACTTTCTCTCTCTCACTCTCCCTCCCTCTCTCTCTCTATTCTTCCCCTTTCACTCTCTAGGTTGTCAGCTGGATGGAGAGTCCTATAATAGTTCTGTCTCCTGGACCAGCTCCCTCAAGCCCTGCATCTCTCGCCGCTGTCAGGTGAGTGTCACACAGAGAAATGAAAGAGAGAAAGGGAGGGTAAAAGACAGAGAGAGAGATGATGATGAGAAAAGTAAGTAGAGGGAATGCAAAGTAAATGACGGAGAGAAGGAAAGAGGGAGAACTAAGAGAGAGGCAGACAGAGAGAGGGAATGATAGAGGGGAGTGAGTGGAAAAGAGGCAAACAGACAGAGGGGGAGTGAGTGAAAGAGAGACGGGTGGAAAGGGAGAGAGAGATTAATGAAGAAAGGGAGAAAGATAAATGAGGATCTAGGGAAAGATAGACATACATTTAGAGTGGGAGGCTGAATGACGCAGACAGAGACACAAGAGTTGGAGAGGGAACGAGAGTTGAGGGAGAGAAAAAGAGACAGTGGACAGATAGCCATGGGGTTGGAGGAAGAAGAGACATAAAGAGAAAGAAAGGCAGATGAAGTTGGGGGGGCTGAGAGAGAGAGAGAGCGAGTGAAGGAGAGGGATAGAAAGATAAAGGAGGATGATATATGTCTCAATATCTTTGGGAGAGGAGCCAGGTGAACTTGGCAGTACAGTCCACCCATCTGGTTCCAAGCCTTCCCAACCCAGTGTCTACCTCACAAGACTAACCCCACACGTCTCCTCAAAACACACTCAAACCACATGTACACCCAACCTCACTTACTGTATACACACCACACACTCACAGGGTCCCACAATACCACTTAAAACACAAAACACATGCACAGATCTGAACACTGTAAGTCAGTGGCTGTCATTGTAAATATATATTAAGAATTTGTTCTTAACTGACTTGCCTAGTTAAATAAAGGTTAAATGTAAAAAATAAAACAAAATAAAATGGCAGTGGACACAGCTGTGTGAGGGAGTGTCAGCTCCAGCATTGGGGAGGTCCAGTCAAACTAAGCTATGTGTTAGTCTGCGTGTTGAAGGGTGGAGTGCGAAAAAAGCTGAGCTCCACACACCACTCATTTACTCCATCCCCAAGATACCCACGCAGAGGGAAAGGGAGGGGTGGTCTAACCAGTATCCAGACCTCACACACAAACAATGTGTTGAGGTCCCTAGTTCTAACACTCCTACTTCTAACAATCCTAGGGTATGTATAATACATGTCACTTCTATTGAACTAAACACATGGCAGACTACTGAGATCTGCCCAACAAGGGAGGTGTGTGCGTGTGTGTTTCTGAGCTTCAGTTGGTGGTTCTCATTGAATATCTTGTTGATTCAGGATATTTTTTCAGGTACATTTACAGGGGGTGATCAGAGGTGTCCCAGTGTGTAGAATAGATGCATGTGTGAGATGCAGAATGGTATGTCCCTATCTAATATCCTGCTTACGTAGTACATGCCTTACATAACTGAAACGGGATTCAAACCGCTAAGCAACCGAGAGACGAATTTGTCTAATACAGGAATGAGAGGTATGCAGCAGAATATTCACTGATGTACGTAGCCTAGGACTGGACATGTATGCTGCTGGGAATATGTTGTAGGAAATTTGCTCTAACAATAATAAATAAATCACTGTTTTAATTGCTTCCTGGTTTTGACAGGAAGGTGTCGTAACTGAAGCGGAAGCACAATGTGTCGTCCACTGCAGGAACCCCAAGATTCACCCCAAGAAGTGCTGTCCAACGTGCCCGAGTGAGTGTGTGCATGTGTGCGTGTGTGTGAAAAAGGAATACATCGATAATAAAGCTAACCTGTGTGTCTCTTCTGTTCCAGGCTGTATCTTGGAGGGCCGTCTGTACAAAGAGAGGGAAGAGTTTCACCCTGAGGGAAAACCCTGTATTAAATGCACCTGCACTGTGAGTATACACTGTATAGACATGCATGTCTCCAGTCCCCACAGTACAGTGACTGGCCCCTCTGTGGTCCAAATTAGTTTGTCTTGGCTCTCAGGGGACTCACAGTGGTCATGCCCCCCCCCCCCCTCCTCCTCCCCTTAGTAAACAAACAGGGGAGGTGAGTGAGTAAACACATTGTGAGGTGAGTCTGTAAACACATTAACGCCTCAGTGGGACTAGTGTACACTGTGTCCTGTACCAGCCGTTAATGAGGGCACACTGCTACAAGGCCAGGGGGAACTGTGACAACCATCTGGCATCTAGAGTAGTTGTGTTTGTGAGCTGTTGAAGGTAGTAATCCGGGTTTCACAGGTGCAGACAAAGGTACAAATGATATTATGTAAGGGAAACGGTCATTAAGTGGAGATAAGTTGAGTAATGCATAAGAGAAGATGAATACAGCATTGTTTTAACGTCTATGTATATGGCTTCCTTATTCTTATTTTATTGTGGTATTTATTTAACTTTAGTTTATTTAGTAAATATTTTCTGAACTCTATTTTCTTAAAACTGCATTGTTTGTTAAGGGCTTGTAAGTAAGCATTTCACTGTAAGGTCTACACCAGTTGTATTCGGCGCATGTGAGAAATAACGATTTGATTTGATATGCTGTGTTCTTTCAGGGAGGGCGGACCCTATGCGTCAGGGATGTGTGTCCTGTCCTCTCATGCCCCGCCCACCTGAGCCACACTCAGCCCGGACAGTGCTGTCCCAAATGCCTCGGTAACACCCCACTCTCATCAAATACCTCATAGGACTCTCTGATAGAAGTCTGGAGAACATATTCATATTTCATGAATTATTATTAAAACATCACACATTATTAAAACATCTTAACAGTCAGAATAATTATCATCAAGCTGATCTCTTGTTTTCTTTCACTCTCTCTCTCCGTCAGGTCAGAGGAAAGTGTTTGACCTGTCGATGGGGAGTTGTCTGTTCCACAGTGAGGTCTATGAGGACGGCACCTCTTTCAAGCACGACAACTGCACCACCTGTACCTGCAAGGTAAGAACTAACCAGGGAACCAGGCCCCAGAACTCTATTCAATTTATGTGCCATATCACCAAGTTACCATCAATAACTGACCCCTTCTCCTTCCCTCGTATCCCTAAACCTTCCCAGAATTCCACTGTGGTGTGTAGGAAGCGCTGCTCTCAGCCGGGCAGTTGCCATGGTGACCAGTGCTGTGAGGCGTGTCTGTCCTTTGTGAAGGTAGCGGAAGTGAAGTACTGCCGGGTTAGGAACAAGATCTACCGGGTGAGACAGTCTGGGACAACAAGTCCTAATGCTGCATCCTTGATATCAACTGGGAAAATAGAACCTTACCATTGCCTCAACATTCAACACTGATACTTATCCACCGCAGTTGTCCTCATTCTGACATTTATATGCATATTTATACAGCCGTTGATAAGTTGATTGATGTTGTGGTTGATTGGGTCCCTCTCTGCTTCTTCCTCTGCTCTAGGAGGGAGACATGTGGTCGTCTGTGAACTGCACCCTGTGTGCCTGTGTCAAGGGGGCCATTGAGTGCCAGCCAAAGCAGTGTGTGCCAATCACCAGCTGCCCCTCGGTGAGTGACAGGCTCAAGGCCCAATCACAAACTGTCTCTCTTTGTATTGCACCTTTTCATTCCAGGAATTTTTCAATGAATTGATGTGAATGACAACATCGATTAGAATAGACTTAAAAAAAAGAATCATGCTCACTCACTTTACCTATCACCTTAAAGCTGGAATCCTTAGCGGTGAAACTGCCACGTCCGTTTGCGATATTACTTCAACAAAGAAGTTACTTCAAACCCAGTTTTTCTCTTCATTGGACCCGTGATAGAACAGCAGAGTATGTCCTGCAAATCCTTTTTACCACGATGCTGATTGCTCCTCTCCTCCGTTTCATCAACTAAATATAAACGAGAACAAATGCGCTGTGGCGGACAGTGTGGCTGTTTCACCATACGCAACTTACATGCACTTATGTTATGAACACTGCCTATATCTATAGGACATAGCCCTGAACATTTTTTCATCTTCAAATAATATTTTTGCAGGAATCTCCTTGCGAATGATTACAGAAAACTTATGTTGTCACTCCAACACAGTCTCAGTGACACTGTCCACTGCTCAATTCCGATGTGAATCCAAAATGTCAGACACTAAAGCAAATATCTATTCTGGGTCCAAATGAACCCTATTCTCTGTTCTCCCTGAATCATCAACATGAGACACTTCACACTTCACCACGTCCCCTTCTATCTGGTCCCCCTCCCGCTGAGACAGACAGAGGCTTTCTACCATCCAGAGTTACTGTGTGTGACTAACCGCCACATGTTCAACCCACATGCGTGACGTGTTGGTGTCACAGTAGGCAGCTGGCTGGAAGCTGATTTAGGGTGGAGCGGTAAGGAGGAGTCAAAAACGATTCAGCTGGGCCAGAACAGTGTGAGTGGGCCAAGGCACGACCCTGGTAACTTACCACAGTAACCATAGCTTCAGCTGTTAAGTTTTTTGGGCTGAGTAACAGTCCCAGTTCCCACGGCGGTCACCTGTCTTGGGGTGATGTAGTAGATTCTTTGCATTCCAGCGACCAAATGATCAGTTACTTATTCATACTGTCAGTGACCAGCTTTCACACGGTTACAATGGTTACCTAGCCTTGACCTGTTATGGTCACATAGCGGTTGCTTGTTGCACGGTAATGTAGTGGTCATCTGTTCTTTCATACGTTCATATAGTCGAAATTAAAGACTCTTTGTCATTCTTTTTTAAGCTAGCACCCCACCATCACATATACACCACGCCCGTATGGTTATGGAGCAGATAATGGTCACATAGTAGTATAATGAACTGTCATACGGTCATTAGTCAGACAGTACAATTACAGTCACATATGGCTGCCTTAGTCATGGATTCCTAGTGGTCACACAGCGTTCACCTGTTATACAGTCATGTAGTATATCCCCTAACGGCCATCTGTGTTTGTGTCTTGGTCACTGAGTCATGGTCATCTGTCGTAATAGTCACATAACAGCCAACTGAGACACGGTCACCTAGCGGTCAATTGCAATATAGATCTGGTCACATAGCGGTCACCTGTCATACAGTATCACAACATCCACTCATCATACCTTCCTGGTGGTCATGTAGCGTTCACCTGTCACGCGGTCACAGTGCGGTCACCCATGTGTCTGCCCCTCCGTCCCATAGGAGACACTCCAGTCAGGTCTTTGTCTGGGTGATGTTTGAGTGACAGTAAAGAAGAGCTTCCCTATATTTAGATCCTGAAAGCCAATCTCTCCATCTCTCAAAGAGCTTCAAAGAGGGAGAGCCCTTTGTGCACTGTGATGGGGTTTAGGTGGGACCAGGGTGTGTGTGTGTGGGGGGGGGGTGTAAGGGATGAGGACAGCCCTGGGGCAAAGGTAAGTGGAGGTTGAAGGGGATAGAGTTCTCAAATGTGCACCTCTGATGGAGGTTGAAACGTACCCCCCACCATCTCTCTAGCAAACACACACATACACCAGGCAGAGAGTATCAATTGTCTGTATCAATGTCTCACTGTCTGGCTGTCCATGTTTGACTGGTTGTATCTGTCTGTGTCTATGTGTGTGGGTATTAATGTGTAATGTGTCCAACTGTCCAGTTGACTGTCTGTCTCTTGCACTCTGACTGGCTGCCTGCTGATCTCTCTCTATGTCTGTGTAACGGTCTGTCTGTCTCTTCTAGAATAAGATCCTGAACAGGACAGGCTGCTGCCCGGTTTGCACTGAAAGTGAGTAAGTTACTCTCCTCTGCTGGGTCCTCACACACCTTTGTGGGTTGCATTTTCCAGTTTTGTGGCGGTTGTTTCTTTCTTGGTCTTCTCTCAAATAGACATTTAGTCATGTTGTATTAAGCACAGATTTCTCATGCAAAATACAAGAAAACAAGTTGGATCAAATTGATGCCCATAATTAAACACACTCGCCTCTCTCTCTCCCTCCAATCACTTCTTCCAGAGCCAGGCGTGTGCACTGTATTCGGCGACCCCCACTACAACACCTTTGACGGGCGCACATTTAACTTCCAAGGAACCTGCCAGTATGTTCTAACTCGAGACTGTGGTGGCGCCCCCTCTGGCGGGGGTGGAAACAGCGCCGGCTCTGACTCTGGCTTCACGGTTGTGGTGAGGAACGATGCGAGGCGAACCCGCTCCTACTCCTGGACCCAGTCAGTGGAGCTGAGGATAGGAGGGCTGAGTCTCAGCCTGCACCAGCACCTAACGGTGAGGCGGAACGGCACACGCATCGCCCTGCCCTACCATGGCCCTGGGGTCCACATCGACCTGGATGGATACCTGCTCAAACTCACCACCATTGCAGGTTAGACAGGCTTCATGTTAACTTCATTGGAACCTAAAGGACACTGCTAAAGTGCATTTTAGCTCCTTTTTGAAGCATAACTCTCTTGTCTCTTTCTTTCTCCCTCCTTCCCCTCCCTCAGGTCTGGAGATCACATGGGACGGGGACAGCTTCGTGGAGGTGGTGGCTGCTCCTCACCTGCGCGGTCGTCTCTGCGGCCTCTGTGGGAACTACAATGGACACAAGCGGGATGACACCATGGGCAGCGACGGCCTCTTCAAGTTCGTGGTGGATGAGTTTGCAGAGTCGTGGCGCATGGAGGGGAACGAGGTTTGTGCCCAGCCCGTCAGGAGGCCCACCTCGTACCTCTGTCCCGGCAGTGTAAAGGTCAGGTTCCGCGCTCACAGGGAGTGTCAGAAGCTCAAGTCCTGGGAGTTCCAGAAGTGTCACCGGGTGGTGGACTTTGCCTCCTTCTTTAGGTCAGTGGTTCTTGGAGTGTCTCAGGAATGTTGGGGAGCTTAATTTGTAATGAGATTTGTCCTAGAATCTGCAACATTTCCAATGCTCTTGTGACATTTTGTTCATATAGCAAACGTGATATTTGATTGTCTCCAATGTGCATAAAATGTCCAATGTTGTGTTGAATATGGAACCCTCTTAGTATGGAGATACATTTAATCCAGTTCATTCAATTTATTTCCACATTTATTTGTCTTATCTCTCTCTCTTTCTCCCTCTGTCTCTCAAGGTCCTGTGTAACAGACATGTGTGAGTGTCCGGTGCATAAGAACTGTTACTGTGAGTCCTTCATCGCCTACAGTCGGGCCTGTGAGAGGGAGGGAGCCCCCGTCTACTGGAAGCCAGAGGCTGCCTGCATGGGTGAGTGACAGCACACACAGCCTATCACTAAACGTCATGGAACAGGGGACTCCCCCCACATTCAATTTGCTCAACAGAATTGATCGACGTATCTCTGAAATCCATTCATGTTAGGCGATCTGCAGTTATGTCTAACCAACTCCCATCTTCTCAGCGACCCAGTGTAAACACGGAGCGGTGTACGACACCTGTGGCCCGGGCTGCACCAAGACCTGTGACAACTGGAATGAGATCGGGCCCTGCCACAAGTCCTGCGTGGCCGGCTGCCACTGCCCAGCCAACCTGGTGCTGTTCCAGGGCCGCTGCATCAAGCCCACAGCCTGCCCCGGCCGGTGACCCTAGTTCCCCAGGGGAAGGGGGCTGAGAGAGGGCCAAACAACCAACACTGCCTAGCACTCAGGGTCCATACCTGGGGGAGTGAGGAGTGGGGGGGACATGGGGGTGAGTGTGGGGTGATTAATGGATTTGCAGACAGGCAACGATGGACTGAAGGGATTCTCAGAAGACAGGTGGGTCAGGTAGAGGCCTCATCCACTCTGAGGGAGATAGATACCGGCCATCACAAACTGGGGTTTGGAACTCCACTGTCGGCTGCTCTTACTCGTCCAGCACTACCTTGTGTTTCCACAGGATGGCGCCCATGTTGTCATTCAAATGGGATAGGAATCTGGAGGGAAACATCACCCTTGTAGTTAAAAGAGGAAGAGAACCTTTGGGAAAGCCTTTGTGGCTATGCTTCTTTAGTTACTGGACACTCAAGGGACATTCATCCAGACTGTCATGGACCTTCAGGAAAAGGGTGGGGCTGGCTCTGTGTTGAGCCAATATGGCCTCAGTGTTTCACTCTGTTGCAGCACACAGACATTCAAAATCAGGAAACCAACCAATGCATCTTGAACAAGCATGTTCACCCTGCCAGCATAAGGGATAAACTCTACGATGAACATATTGAACAACCCCCAGGTCTCACTTGCATAAGATTATTTTATACCCTAAACTAACAAGATTTGTATAAAAAGAGATAGCTTTTTGTATTATTATTATTGTTATTTGTTTGTTGTTGATATTGTTAATTTATATAGCGATCAATTGATATGTTGTAGCAAGAGCCAGAATCAAAAATTTTATTTTGTTATAAATGATTTAAAGGGAAAAAAGCTATTTATGCGTTTGTGTAATTGTGTCTTGTGTGAAGAGAAATACCCAAATGTGACTCGGTTGTTGCATCATCGCAGGGAAGAAACGTACTGTATTTTTAAATGCTCAGTGTACAGGTTGTTGTGTGTTGATTCTCAAACTGAAGGTGTTCCTCAAGACGTACATTTCACTTGACCTTGTAAGTTATTATTTAAGACCAGCAATATATAATTTCCATGAAACTCATCGCTGACTGTTTTCTTTCTTTATTTTGGTTGACTGATAAAAAGTTAATTCCAATTTAAATACATGTGCACACGTTAATAAACCTCAAAGCACATAAAACTAGAGATAGAAGCAAGAAGTCAACCACTTTGATAAATGTGGCAAGAGAGGTTGTACTGGGACAGTATGGGTCAGAAATAACACTGGATGCCAGAGAGACACAAATTGGAAATATCATTAGCCATTCAAGTTCATGGATCCAAATGGCTGTGAAAACAAAACATTATATTACATTTGTATACCCATGTCCCAGCACACAACAGCACCAGTTAAATACCATTTAAGCACCTTATGAACACACATCCCACTGGGCACAAACTGGTTGAATCAACGTTGTTTCAACGTAAATTTGTCAATGTATTGTAACATGGAATCTATGTGGAAAATATATTGGATTTGAAAAAACTATTGTTTTGAGGGTGAAATTTCAACCACAGGATTATGTCATCGTTGTAACCACTTTTCAACAAAGACAACCCTTGTGTAAAATATGTTGAATTTGTACCTTTGAAACAACGTCAGATCTTCAACGACATATCCACTATCAGAAGAAAAAAACAATAGGCTCAGCAGCACCTTCTGTTGGAGAGTTGATCTATATACAGCTATTCATTTGGTCTCCCATCCAGGGTTTTAACCAAGCCCATTCCTGCTAAGCTTTGATATTTGTCACCAAACATCAAAATTTGAAG
The DNA here is from genome assembly GCF_016432855.1 of Salvelinus namaycush. NCBI lineage: Eukaryota > Metazoa > Chordata > Actinopteri > Salmoniformes > Salmonidae > Salvelinus > Salvelinus namaycush. Next base: position 26,998 of record NW_024057782.1, on the reverse strand, counting down.
GAGAGTATCTTCTGATTGGATAGTTTCATCTGTGCCACTGACTTAGTCTGGCTTTAATTCCAGTTTGTCTACAAATGAATAATTGATATGTTGAATTCATGTCTCCATCTCAACCAAAAATCTAAGTTAAAGAATAGGACTAAATCACATCTAACTTTAAATGCACTTAAACTTTGATGTAGTCATATTCTTTCATTTTGATTCTTGGTTGACATAAATTCATGTAGACAAACTGGAATTAAAGCCAGACTAAGTCAGTGGCAAAAATGACACGTCTCCTTCAAATGTTGATATTTGGTTGTGTTGACAACCAAACACAATTCAATATCACTTTTGCAATACAGTAAATAGCCTATTAACTTGAGACAAATTATATGTTGGATTCACGTCTCCAACTGAACCAAAAATAAAAGTTAAAGAATAGGATTAAGCCAGTGGCTCAGATGAAACCATCCAATCATTAGACACATCTCCTTTAAAATGTTGATATTTGGTTGACTTTTGGAATACAGTAAATAGCATAAAGTTAAGGCTATTTTACAAACTAATGTAAAGGTATTTATTCAACCTTAAAATGAGTAACACACATCCATGGCCAAATTTTGAGGTTAGCCTACAGTAACTATAAATGTCTTCTGTAATAATAGAAAGCGTGCATGTTCCAAAATAGCATGCAAACACTGCAGGTTTGTGGTGATCTTCACAATTGCTATAATAATCTGCGCAGATTCTAGCGCGCTATTGGTCACTGTCACAACAGTTGCTAAATTAAACGATGTGATCCAATGCGACTGCTATCAATCCAAATCTGTTGAATCTATGGAACTAATGAAAAAACAAGTGGTCAATGTATAGCAGCTGTTACATTTTATGAGTAACTCAGTCTCATGAAAATAGACTTATATCTAAGTAAAAATAGATGTTCAGTGTCTGTATTCTAAAAAGTACTTGTTTTGCTTCTTTGGTACTTCTAAAAATGTCTACACTGGTCTGAAACTAGCCCAGTGATATATGGTTGGGAACTTTGGACAGTGATATATGGTTGGGCCAGTAACCAGGTTTCCATCCAACCTTTTTATGCGAGTAAAGTACATGTCAGATTTTTTTTTTTTAAATGCCACGACAGGCTTGATGGAAACAGCACATTTGTAGGTAAACTTTCCAAATGAAATACGCTAGACAAAGTGGGATCTTTTTGTGTCTGTAAAATGAATTATGCGAGAAATCGCGGTGGAAACGCATTTATGTGCAAATATTGATGTAGAAGTACATTTAGAGTCATGTGATATTGTGTGGTCCTCCCACTACGACTCAGGAAAGCTTGCAGTTTATTAGGCTATATGAAATAAATGATGCTAAACTTCACAGGGTGGTGAAAGTGCACGGTGATGAGCTTGATGCTTCTTTCCAATAAATATCGAGGGTCTTATTCTGGTGACATGATGATCGATCCTAGGCTGCCGTTTGACAAATACAAATAATCACGCTCTTATCCGTAATAATCTCATCATGTAGACTAGCCTACCTGCAAACTGTTGGCTAGAGCGCACGTGCAAAGACCAGAGATTCGCAATATAACGCAACATTTCTTCTTAAAAAAACAGCAAATGCGACGGAAACCCATTTAACTTGTATTTAATGGTAATTAAATCGCTAAAGTTGTTTTTACGTGCACCACGTCATTACGCACAGACTGTTATCCGCAACAAGTCAATGTGATGGAAACATCTTTGGTGGGAATGTGCACATATTGTTTTAATGCGGATTTTTAGAATATTCGCATGAAAATCTGTCACCAATTGGATGGAAACCTAGCTATTGAGTGAGACAGAATCAGAAAGTCAAATGATTGATGTGGAAATAGTAGAATATTAGCTATAAAGGGTATGGTGAACTCTAAGTACTGGGTGTTAGTTGCATTTAAAGGTTAGGTCAGAAAGGTGCTGTTAAAAGCAATGCAAAATATTTTCGGTGGAAACTGCTGAAAGTGTTGATATTACAATTAAACTAAAGTGCTTTGACATGTAAAGGATTGACCCAGGCTCATTTACATGTTACTGATATTTACCTGTTCACCAGAACAGAAACTGAAACTTTAGAAACTGATTTTACATAAAAAATATGAGCATGTCCTTTTGTATCATCTGTAGCTTAGTTCGATGTGAGCTGTATCCTGGCCTCTTGAAAGACTGATTTTGAAAGTGTCATGATACTGATAAAAACATGGAATGGGTGAAATGCTTTCAGTGCTTTCTTTTGATTTCCAGATAAATAGGGAAGATGGGGGTGATATAGTCCAAATAAGCCCCTCCCCTTGTGATGAAACAAGAAAACAACAAAGACTTGTGATACAAGTTGATACAACTAGGAGCTCTAACTACAGAAAATATGTACATGCATTCTAATATATATTCTTTAGCATGTTTTCATATGTAAAAGGATTTAAAAAATACAAAACAAAATATACAGCTAATCAAAAATACACTATTAAATCTCCAGGTTGGCCGGCTTCACAGAGACATTAAAAAATACAATAAAATCAGACTTTACAGTTGGGTCGGTTACCACAGCAACGAAACAACGGAACCAGGCAAAGAGAAGAAAGAGGAGAGCAAGATGGTATAATAATGAGAGGTAGAAAGAGAGGGCAGGAGAGAGACTGGGGGCAGTTCAGTCATCATCACTGTCGCTGCCTGACTCGCTCAACTGGAGGTCATTCCCTGTGGACACACCAACACACACATTACTACATTGCAACCACCACCTACAGACTTCTATCAAGAGATAAATGATTAGTAGTAATCTCAACGTAGAGTGCTACACTGGCCCTACCATCCCTGGTACTCACTGAGCGTGTTCATCAGCTGGTTGCTGCCCTGTTGCCTGTCTGCTCCTCCATTGACCATGGGGTTGGGGGAGGGCTGGATGTGGGGGAGAGGGAGTTGGACAGGTTGAGGATGAGGGGCGTCATGCTCCCTATCACTGCTGGAGCTGTCGTCCCCACTACCAGAGCCACTGGCAGAGTCAGATGAGCTGCTGCCGCTACTGCTACTCATTTGTTCAATAACATCCACCTCCGCTCGCAGCTCTGTGCCAGGCCAGGATGGGGCGACAGAGGCAACAGAGTCAGTACACAGACAAAGTCAATAGAGAAACAAGAATGATCACTTAGTAAAAGTGGTGGCAACACATGAAGAGGCTCACCTCTCTTGATGTCATCTAGCTGGGGCTCAGGGGAGGGGTTGTCCTTGGAAGGGGAGGGGGAGGTCTTGGCCCCTGCACCAGGCTTAGTGGGGGCACGGAACTGTGCTTGAGGCTGGGTGGCAGTGGCACGCACCGACTGTTGCTCAATCCTGGCCTGGATCTTACTGCTGCCCTCCGCTCTGAAAAACAAAGTCAACAGCTGCACATCTACTGTCACAAATGATCTGCAAAACACATTTCTCCTAAAGGTTAATTGTTACTATGCATTTTTGAGACAGTGTTTTGGTTAACCCCTCACCTGGTTTTCTTGACCTGGATACTGCTGCTCAACTTCTCCAGCATGTACTCCCCAGTGTCATGATTGATGATAAGAACACAGTCTTTCTGATATGGCCGCTTATTCCCTTTGAATACTGTCATGGGTGGTGTAGAGCCCTACGAACAACACAATAACAAGTATCATGACCAAGTACACAGTTTGCTTTCATCTTTCTGAAGTGGAGTTATCAGAAATAACTTTTGTCATTGTACAGCACAGGCAAAAGACCACAGTTGAGTAACAATGACTAAAAAACACCCACTCTTACTGGAATGTGAGGTAATGTGATGGTGACTTCCTCTCCTTTACCGACTTGCAACTCTCCCTCACAGCTTGTGTCAATTGAAGCTGGTTTGAAATCATCTACAAGTGTGAAAGAGTGAGAAAGGCAATTATGTCAGAAATACTACTTACCTGTCCAAAATTGTAATCAGTAACCTAACTTTTGGATTACGCAAACTCAGTAACGTAATCTGATTACTTTCCCCTTAAGAGGCATTAGAAGAAGTAAAAAAGGACCCATCAAACGCATTTGGTGTGTCATCATAGTGATCTGGAACAACCTTAAAACTTCTTCAGGATTGGTGGGTCCCCTGCGGGACGGTTGAGCTAACGTAGGCTAATGTGATTAGCATGAGGTTGTAAGTAACAAAAACATTTTCCAGGACATAGACATATCTGATATTGGCAGAAAGCTAAAATGATTGTTAATCTAACCGCACTGTCCAATTTACAGTAGCTATTACAGTGAAATAATACCATACTATTGTTTGAGGAGAGTGCACAATTTTGAACATGAAAAGTTACTAATAAACAAATTAGGCACATTTGGGCAATCTTGAACATTTTTAAACAGAAATGCAATGGTTCATTGGATCAGTCTAAAACGTTGCACATACACTGCTGCCATCTCGTGGCCAATATATAAATTGCACCTGGGCTGGAATAATACATTATGGCCTTTCTCTTGCATTTCAAAGATGATGGTACAAAAAAACAAAAAAAACCTGGGGGGTTTTCTTTATATTATCTTTTACCAGATCTAATGTGTTATATTGTCCTACATTCCTTTACATTCACATTTCCACAAACTTCAAAGTGTTTCCTTTCAAATGGTACAAAGAATATGCATATCCTTGCTTCAGGGCCTGAGCTACAGGCAGTTAGATTTCGGTATGTCAAAAGAAAAAGGGCCCAATCCATTAAGAGGTTTTTAATTTGCGCCTTTTTTCAGTACTGAATTGAATGTCATTGAGAAAACAGAAAGGTATTAATGTATTTTTTTGCAAACATCCTTTCTGAATTTAAAAGTAATGACCTAGCTAATGTACGCTACCTACGTTTTCAAAAGTATTTGTAATCTGATTACAATATTTTTTCTGGTAATGTACTATCGTACCGGATTAACGTTACCGTTAGTTTTTTGTGCTAGCTAACTAACAATAACTAGCTACATTGTTAGATAACGTTAGCTAGCTGACGAAGATAGTTAGCTAACGTTATCTAACTTACCAACTTGTCAAAAGGAGTGACTAAAGTTGGGTATAGTAAAATAAACGTAACATATTTACAAATTTATATTTAATCAATAAAAATAGACTACTAACATCTGATGGTGTGAAATGATGATTTTGGCCTCTTCTCAAAGCTCTCTCCGAGCTTCAAAACATGTTCTTCTTTGTCCAAGAGCGGATTTGTACTCCCATTCATGACTATGTTAGAAGTTTAATATTCACATTTATTTAAATTATGCTGCGTTATAAAATTGAATGATAATAACGTAGTATATAAGATACTTCAGCTAGCTATGCAGCTAGCTAAGCTATTTTGAAAAGCAATCCCTACGTCACATGACCACTCCTTTTCCTGTTTGTTCCAGTGCTGAAATGTCACCGATAGGATCTGAGCACCCTAATTGGGTTGACCCCAAAATAAACACCGAAAAATCAGCATATTCAGCACGTTAGAATTAGTAACGATGTATTATTATATATTAGTATAATAATACGATTTTCACTCACACGAATAAGTACAACGTTTTTACTGACTGAGATGAACATGCCGGAATCATCGTAATCAAACACTGTTCCCACACGGACGAAGAAGACTACATGCCACACGCGAAGTCTTAGAACATTTCTGGAACATTTGCGTTCATAAAAAATGTATGTGAAAATATTTCGTGCATTTTCAATAACAGTCTATCTATCACTATAATGTGTTAGTGCCATCCATTAACATTAGCAGGATAATTTCATATGGATTGATGAAATAATAGATTTGAGGATGTCAAGGAAGTTCTGCTATTAGCTACTGCCGTTAATTACAGTAGTGCAAGTTATGGCTCTATCAAAGCAAGACGACACAGCCAATGTTGTACTCCCTGGAGAGGAACCCAAAGACGGATTGCGATGTCTTACCCCACCTGTCCAAAGCAAAACATCTACTGGCAGGACTTTGAATGAGAAAGAGATGGAGAAACTGACAGGTGACCAGACTTTGGTGTCTGACTTCAAGCAGATGAAGTTGGAAAAGGAGGCACAGAAAAACTGGGACTTGTTTTACAAAAGGAACACAACAAACTTTTTCAAGGATAGGCATTGGACCACCAGAGAGTTTGAAGAACTGAAAGTGTGCCTTGAGGTAAGAAGATGACGTAGGAAGTTGTTAGGTTTCCAACTAGGGGTGCATCTCAATACATTTCTCAATACGGTACGTTTCTCTCTCTCTCTCAGTTTGAAGCCCAGAAGCTGGTCCTGCTTGAAGCTGGCTGTGGGGTTGGGAACTGCATCTTTCCACTACTGGAGGAAGACCTTAACATCTTTGTCTATGCCTGTGACTTCTCACCACGAGCTGTGGAGTTTGTGAAGGTAAGAAGATGTATCACGGATGACCCAGAGCCAGTGGGACTTTTAACAAAACAACCCTGATATCCAGTGTCATTTTCTCTTTGTCCTCAGCAACACTCCCTGTACTGCGCTGAGCGCTGCAGTGCGTTCCAGTGTGACCTGACTAAGGATGACCTGAGGGGAAACATCCCAGTGGGATGTGTGGATGTGGCCACGCTCATATTCGTTCTCTCAGCCATCCACCCAGACAAGATGCAGCAGGCTCTGGACAACATTTACAGGGTGAGACGGGGCTGAGGAAAAGGATGAAACTGCAGTAAACACTTAACACCCTCAAAATAACTTGTGACTGAATTGACATTCTCTGTGTCAGGTTCTGAAGCCAGGGGGCATCATTCTGTTCAGGGACTATGGTCTGTATGACCACGCCATGATGAGGTTTAAGGCCGGAAACAAACTGGGAGAGAACTTCTACGTCAGACAGGATGGTACCAGGTCTTATTTCTTCTCCAAAGGTCAGTCCATTCCTCTTTCCTCTCCAACATTTTCCCTCGTAGTTATTTTAGCTTTTTTGTCTTTCTTTATTGTCTTTTTTTTGTCTTTTCGAATTACCCACAAGCAGTAAGCAGTTGGTCTGGTCTCTTCTGTGGGACTCTTTCTCTGTTTATACATTTTGAATCATGATTATTGTCTAATCTTGATTATGGTCCAGTAGTGTGGTCAAGTGCTGCTAAGAAAGACCTAGTTAAGCTGCAGCTGGTCCAGAACAGAGCGGCACGTCTTGCTCTTAATTGTAATCAGAGGGCTGATATAAATACTATGCATGCCAGTCTCTCTTGGCTAAGAGTTGAGGAGAGACTGACTGCATCGCTTCTTCTTTTTATAAGAAACATTAATGTGTTGAAAATTCCAAATTGTTTGCATAGTCAACTTACACACAGCTCTCACACACACACTTATCCCACCAGATATGCCACCACGGATCTTTTCACAGTCCTCAAAACCAGAACAAATTCAAGAAAACGTACAGTATTATATAGAGCCATTATTGCATGGAACTTCCTTCCATCTCATATTGCTCAAATAAACAGCAAACCTGGTTTCAAAAAACAGATGAAGCAACACCTCACGGCACAATGCCTCTCCACTATTTGACGTAGTTTGTGTGTATGCATCAATAATAAGGCTACGTGTGCCTTTTTTTAATGTAGTTCTGTCCTTGAGCTGTTCTTGACTATTAATGTTCTGTATGATGTCATGTTTTGTGTGGACCCCAGGAAGAGTAGCTGCTGCAACAGCTAATGGGGAGCCTAATAAAATACCAAATCTGAACGTCTGTGTTTCAGAGCTCCTAGCAGACCTGTTCAGAGGGGCGGGGTTCGAGAGTGTAACCAATGAGTACGTGCTACGAGAAACTGTCAATAAGAAGGAGGGGCTTTGTGTGCCCAGGGTGTTCCTTCAAAGCAAGTTCCGAAGGCCAGACCAATTACAGGGCTCCTGAAGTCCCTTTCCTCAACAAATGTTTGAAACCTTCAAAGGCACAAATGGACTGAAACCTTCATATATAAATGGATATCATTGGACAAAAGCCTACACTGCCGTATTGCTGATTTAAGTGCCATTTGTTTGATTATGCTTTTTTATTATTATAACTCAGTGGTGGAAAAAGTACCCAATTGTCATACATGAGTAAAAGTAAAGATACCTTAATAGAAAATTACTCAAGTAAAAGCCACTAGAGTAAAAGTAAAAAAAATGTTTTTAAATAGTATAATCAAAAGTAAATGTAATTGCTAAAATATACTTAAGTATCAAAAGTAAAAGTAAATGCTATACATAATTTTACATTTCTTATATTAAGCAAACCAGAAAGCACAATTTGTTTTATTTACTGATAGTCAGGGGCACACTCCAACACAGACATAATTTACAAACAAAGCATTTGTGTTTAGTGAAGTCTGCCAGATCAGAGGCAGTAGTGATAACTGCGCGTTTTCTTGATAAGTACGTAAATTTGACAATTTTCCTATCATGCTAAGCATTCGAAATGTAACGAGTGCTTTTGGTTGTCAGGGAAAATAGGAGTAAGAAGTACATATTTTCTTTAGGAATGTAGTGAAGTAAAAGTTGTAAAAAATATAAATGGTAAAGTACAAATACCCCAAAAAACTACTTAAGTAGTACTTCAATGTATTTTTACTTAATTACTTTACACCAATGATAAAACTGTATATGATGGATAATTTCTTAGAGAGAATGGTTTGTTGTGTAGTTTCAGAGTTGTTTAAGTTCCAATACTATTTTTTGCTGCCAACTTTTCTAATCATGTAATACATTTTCTTTACCACAAGGGGGCAACAAAACCTGTAAAAAAATATGTAACATCAAGTGCTCCTTGGTTAGTCGAAATAAATATTCATATTTTTTATCCTGCTCAATTTGTTTTATGTTTCCAGTTGATCATGTTTACCACACAATGTGCATAGTTGGCAAACCCATGTTGACTTCTAAAAATGTAAGAGGGATTTAATGTAGATGTCATGCACCTAATAATCTCTCGTGGACAGTGGGCAGGATTTGCATGTAACATATCTGACACAATTGTGCAAGATTTTAGTTCTTGGTGTCTGAGATTATTCACCTTAATGATTTTGAGTGGGCAGGATTTGTTTTAGTGCAACAGTAATAGATCCTGATATTTTTAAGTTGCCACTACATATGAGAATACCTCTGCTTTTATGTCTTTAGGCACTGAAAAAAAAGCATCTGGATTCGTTTTTGAGACCACCTCTTTTTTTTCTGCCCCCCCCTCCAAATCCACCCATCTGTGACACCACAAAGTGACCCCTGACCCTGTAGTAGGATGAGTCAACAGCAAGAAGCTGAAATTGTTAATCACATGTAACCTTTTCAAAGACCTTACAGATGTGTTTGTAGGTTTTTTGTGTGTATTTTTTCATGTGGAACTGACCCCACCATGCATTTGCCCTTTCCAGCAGTGGACTGGGTCAGTGTGGGTTTGTGCCATGTCACCTTTGGGAGATGAGACAAGGGAACACGTGTCACTCCTCTCACATCATCAGGAACGTGAGGGCAGCTGTATCCACAGTACACGAGGAGTCTGACATTCAGTGAAATGCCACAACCCCACCAGACACCTGGGGCTCAAAGGCCAGCTCCCTTCTGGCTTTTTATAGCCTATTCTGGGTTTACTGATACAGCAAAGCACTGCCGTTTTAAAATGGTTATTTATATCACCAGGTAGGTTCACATGGGTCTGAGCATCATTTCAACATCCTAGAACCAAAGTCTTGCATCGACTTTGTTTATTTAACCAGGCAACTCAGTTAAGAACAAATTCTTATTTACAATGACGGCCTACCCCGGCCAAACCCAGACGACACTGGGCCAATTGTGCGCCGCCCTATGGGACTCTCAATCACAGCCGGATGTGATTCAGCTTGGATTCAAACCAGGGACTGTAGTGACACCTTTTACACTGAGATGCAGTGCCTTAGACCGCTGCGCCACTCGGGAGCCCATGTTAATATCTGTCCACAAGAGATTAGTCTGAGAAAGGCTTTGCACAGTTTCACTGACATTCATCTCTGACAGAGATCTATCATTTGTTTAGAAATGGGGTTGATTTATAGATCAGATAATCAGTGCAGCTCCCAGGTCAGACCGACCCTACTCACTGGGTACAGAACTCAATTCAACGTCTATTCCACCTTGGTTCCACGTAATTTCATTGAAACAACGTGGAAATAACATTTATTCGACCAGTGTGTGCCCAGTGGATAGTGAATATGCACAGTACCCGCCATTTCCATATCCTGTCAATAGGAAGTCTATAGCAACACAATGAATTGTAGAGGGAGTACACAGGGGCTCCCAGTCCTATTCAAGGTCCCCATCATCACTCATCACCTGTCACCATTATAACGTTCGTGACACAGGTACACACCCTGATCCGTCCTGTACACACACATAAACAAGTGGCGCCCGTCTTTCTATCGCGTGACAAGGGGTCTTACTGATGGTCCAGGGGAATCCTCTACCCCCAACAATGTTCTCTTAATCTAACCCAGTCCACATTCACTCACTGCTATAACACTTGGCACTTTTCCTCTAAACATTTACAGCACTGTGATCCTTATCAGCCCTTAGGATCCTTTGTATATGAAGATGCTATAGGCACCTGGAATGTTTTGTGAAGTGGAGCCCCCATGAGTGTGATGATATTACATAAGAGGAATGTGATAGGAGGGATTGCAGGGTATGATTTCATATTTCTCGCCCCCTCTCTTTTTCACTATCTTATTCAATTGGGCAGAATGTTCAGTGTGTCTCAGAGATAAAATATAGTACATATCTCTATCCTCAATGTTCTGCCCTACTCAACAGGACCATGCCAACATCCGCCTCTCTTATATTGCTGTCTTTTCCTTTATTGAGAGGGCACTTCCTGTAGAAAAGACTTTCGTACAGGCACAGGCTCAGGCTGAGGTCAGCTCTGCTCCACAAAGTGGAAGAGAGCACTGAAGAGCTCATAGCCTTCTAGTACTCTATATCTGGAGGGGCTTGACATATCCTGTTATTCAGACTAATTCCATTGGGTGGACAGAACATGCTGACTGCTGTAGATGACCTTGTGCTTTTGATAGTAGTTACGTTGATGTAAAGTGGGAAGCTGTACGCTTGTGAGATAAGGCTAGTACACTGTTCCCTGTATAATTACTGTGGAAGGGATCCCTTCCTTAATGATATTGATATTGATTTAAGTAAAAAAATGTATATATGTTCACAGTCCTACTGCATTTTGGGGCTTATGGTTTAAAAAAGTATTGGAGAAACACTGTAGGCTATGCAGTTATGAATGCCTATTGAAATATTAATCCTGATTTCACATTGGTTCTTGATATACTGCATACTCCCACTCCCTGCCTGATCACTGCCATCCTACATAAGTAGGCTGTATACAATATATTTGATTCTCCTAAATGAGGCATGTTATTCTCTGTCGGTGAATGGGTAGCGGATGTATTCCAAGACGGTTTTCCAAACGGGACATGACCCAATCAGATTGGAGCGCTGTGGAAAAAGTAATTGAGCTTTTCCTGACTGATTGATTTGCTTCCTCCCGTCGTCGTGTATCATTATTAACACTGTCAGTGAACTGGAGTTCTAACAGGCCCGCTCTAGCTGGTCTGTCCGATGGCTTTAAGGTGAACAGCCAGACAGTCTGAGTTACATAACTTTCAAAACAATCACCCTCCTCAATCTGCCCGTCTGCCTGCCAGCCATCCTCTGCTTCTCTCTTTTCCCCTCTGATGGGCATGGGGAATGAAAACAAGGGTGTCTGGATGTGGGTATGACAGAGGGAGAGAAAAAGAGAGAGCGAAAGAAGGAGCAAGTAAGCACCTGTGTTTGTGTTGACTGTTCCTGTGTGAATACAGGTCCAAGAGGTGTGTGTTTGTGTTGACTGTACCTGTGTGAATACAGGTCCAAGAGGTGTGTGTTTGTGTTGACTGTTCCTGTGTGAATACAGGTCCAAGAGGTGTGTGTTTGTGTTGACTGTTCCTGTGTGAATACAGGTCCAAGAGGTGTGTGTTTGTATGTGTGGGAGAAAAAGAGGGTGTAATACCTGGATTTAGTCCCACATTGCAGAGATGCTATCCTCCTGTTCTAGCTATGGGAACAACCCAAAAAGGCAGCGCCTTGTCTGAGTACCCTGTACTTACGTACTGTAGCTCACCTTACTATCCACGGCTGTCTAATCACGCACTGCAGCACCGATAAGGACCTCTTATATTCTGAGGTTAATGAACAAAATGGGCTGTTGAACAGAACTGTGTCTGAGGATAAGGGTCCTTCACTGATGATGTGAATGGGTGCTATTTGCCTATCTAATCATATTAAGTATATCTGGGTCACATGGTGTCTGAATCAGGATGGGACAAACACAGATAACAAGACGTGAACCTAATGGAAGATTAGATTATATGGGCTCAATAACATTGATAGGTCTATCCTGTCATCATAGTGCACTGCAGTAAAATAACTGGAAATCAAACATTCTAATGGTAGTTGAATGATAACCAAGCCTTATGTTCTAATGTCAAGCAATTGCACTGATAGGTGTCATTCAAAGCCTCTATCGCTTCACAAACTCTTTATAACATTACCACCTACACATTACATTGACATACTGGGCATTCCATTACCTTAGATTGAGAGAAAGTGAGAATTTAAAAGATTTAGGTCAAAAATGTCCATGAAGAAAGGGGACAGTTCCACTCAGATGTACAAAATCCCAAATGAGTCCTGTCTAACATGATTGGTGAGTGTTTTACACAACAGCATTACAACCTCCGAAACACAGATCGTATTGCTGGAAATAATGCATTTTAATAGGATTTTTTAACATAAATGTGCCTTGTTATGGGTATGATTTCAACTTGAAGGAATTGTTTTAAAAGCTGGAAGCTATAAATCAATATAACATAAGGTTTTGATTATATAGGCCATTCCCCATACTGATATTACTTGGGGTGAGTATTTATCTAATATAGGCATACTGTACACAACTGACATGCATGATACCATATGAATATAATTATATTTCTATGAATGATACATCATCAGATTGTTCTTGAACTCTATTTGAATCCAGACCTAACAGACCTAATAGCATGTTTAATCTATAGGACATCCCCCAGTAATGTATTGTATCATGCATTTCTTATGGTGTTACTGCTCAATACTGGCCTACTTATGTTATGAGTACACAGTATATGGTATCTGAGAATTGGAAAAAGTGACTCTAGAATATAGGATGAAGAGAGTATCTGGTATTTTGGAGTTGGCTAATACAAAGAGGGTATCTGGTGGGCATGGCTAACTGGTCTATATGGAATGTAGGGGCAATGAATATCTGAGGGTGTTCATTAAATACCAATTTCATTCATTATTATATGAAATCTGTAACATTCTATTTTGGGAAGAAATATATATCAAATACATTTATAAAAAGGTATTGAGTTTCCCAAATTGTATATTCAGCTTGTTATAACTGTTTTACCACATAGTAAGTAGTCTCTGATGGTACATACATCTATCTATATGTGCATCGGTTTGGAGAGCAGAAGGGGCGTAACGTTACGCTGTAGATACCCGTACACAAGTCGTTTCATCATCACTTGCTCAGTGGCTTGGTATTGGACGCAGACAGAGCGCTGCTATGTCAATTGACATACAAGACGATTATCAGTCTTTTGTCTTTCAATGACCTGTATATCGCTTTGATATACATATAAATATTTCAAACATCGTTTTTTATCATTGCTAACGTTGCAGTGTGATTGATCGTGTTCGTGAAACTCCTGTCGCGCGGTTAGAGCGTCTCTTGGAAATTGGCTTTGTTCGCTCCGACAGCACACAGTCTGCTTTATCATCCAGAATGGACAATTTGGAGAAAGAAAATAGGTCTGACGAAGATTCGGAATACGAAGAAGAGGAGGTGGACCCTAGAATTCAGGTACGTTATAATAACAATTACTCGTTGTTTCAATTGAGATGAACTAATTAATTCATTTAACTGCATTTGATACATCCACTATTCAGTGCACATCTTAAGAGTATGTATTATCCTTGGCAGAAAGTCTATCTGATTTGGGGTCTTTTTAAAAATAGTTTTTCATGTATTGATTTATTAAGAGTGTCTGTCTACCTTGAACAAAAGGTCAGTATTGTACCTGACTTAGTTGCGACGTAGGCCTACTGGTTATGTTTATGATTGTCTATGTTTTAGCCAAACTTGTTTCTGATTTAATGGAATGCATGGGAGTAAAGGCCTGACACTCAAATAGCATGTTCATCTGAATATACCTTCTGCTGCGTATTAGGCTGTTATGGTTGAAAAATAACATTGTTTAACCTTAAAAGCTATGTGCATTTAATATATCCATAAATCAAGATAGTAGCTGATTCTTGTGTTCGTTCAAACCATCACTCTGGCTAACTTCTATTGTCCAGTCTAGTATTTCAGCCTAGTGTAACACCTTCCAGATGTTGCAGACTTCCCAGATACATTCCTTTCTCTTGGCGTTGCTCAATATTCTCCTTTGCTCTCTTTCTTACAGGGAGAACTGGAGAAACTCAACCAGTCTACAGACGACATCAACAGATGTGAGACACAACTGGAGGTAAGACAGTACACACACACACACACTTTCAAGTTTAACAGACATTTCCCCTCCAAAGTGCACCACATGGCTGACACTGATTGACAATTACAAGGTGACCCACTTTCAAAGAATTCCTTTCAACCATTAGACATTGACCTCTGCATATGAAAGATGATTCGTTCTGGTCATTGAGGTGGTTTATGTTGCAGAATGTTGATCTTTGGATGCTGTTAAATGTCAGTAAAGTAGTAGCACACAGCTCTGTCAGTCATATACCTTTTTGGAACTGTATTATGAAAAAAGTCTCTTTAGGACTTCCGTTTGGGTCAAAGGAGGCATTCAGTCTATAAAATACCTGTCATTTCTAATGTTTACTGGATCCTCACTGACTTGAGCAGCATAAAGCTTAAAGAACTTGAACTTGTACAATGTTTCCATTGATCTTGAGGTTCAATGAGTGCTTGTCAAATACTTACTTGTATTTTGAGTTCAGATATACCCCCTCTATGTTGTTGTTGAGTCAGCGGATCATTGTCAAATCTGTTTATTTGTAGACCCAGTTTGATGTGGTCTCAGTGCACAGCTGTCTGCTGTTGGAGTAAACGGTGCGCCAATCAGTGAAGCGTGTCTATTTGACATGGACTTGAGTCCTTACCAATGGCTAATATCTCAAAATAACAGATAAAGGCCTCTGTGGAAACCCTTTGCAACAGACACACAAAAACACAAACAAAATAATATCCAGTATGTTTTTTTCCTGAGAGACCAAGGAATGATGTACAACTTTTTTAATGCATTTGACCTCAAAGGGGATAAACAAACAGATGTACTGGTTCACAACTTCTCAAGTACATACCCGAGGGAAGCAGGGTTGCCGAGGGTGCTATAGCACCCCCTAAAAAATCACAATAAAATATAAAAGGAAGAAATCTTACCTACTGCTCAGTGCAGATTTGGCAGAGCTTCTGGTGTTGATGGAGTGAGGATAGCCAGCAGCAGAGCCCAGTGGATGTAGGCCTGTCATAATGCCCTGGTAATGGACTATTGGCTGTAGGGTTTGTATTGATAATATCAAGGAGCACGTGTGACTGCTTTTGTGATAAGGGGAACAATGGCTAGAGTTCCATAACATCTGTGAGAATTTTTGTTGAATTCAGAGGCCTTTCATTAATATCAACATCACCATCCAAGTGGAATAAGATGTATCTGGGTAAAGGGCAATACAGTTACACAAATGGATTGGATTGAATTCATATATTTGTAGGTATACGACTGTGTGTTTGAGATGGTGTTCAGTGTATGAGGAGGCTGTGACAGAGGAGATGAAATGCGTCACATTAGCAACGCTCTGCTCGACCCTGAGAGGTGAGAGACTGCACTGTACTGTAACCTCTGAGATGTGAGAGACTGCACTGTACTGTAACCTCTGAGATGTGAGAGACTGCACTGTACTGTAACCTCTGAGATGTGAGAGACTGCACTGTACTGTAACCTCTGAGGTGTGAGAGACTGCACTGTACTGTAACCTCTGAGGTGTGAGAGACTGCACTGTACTGTAACCTCTGAGGTGTGAGAGCCAGAGAGACTGCACTGTACTGTAACCTCTGAGATGTGAGAGACTGCACTGTACTGTAACCTCTGAGATGTGAGAGACTGCACTGTACTGTAACCTCTGAGGTGAGAGACTGCACTGTACTGTAACCTCTGAGATGTGAGAGACTGCACTGTACTGTAACCTCTGAGATGTGAGAGACTGCACTGTACTGTAACCTCTGAGGTGTGAGAGACTGCACTGTACTGTAACCTCTGAGATGTGAGAGACTGCACTGTACTGTAACCTCTGAGAGGTGAGGGACTGCACTGTACTGTAACCTCTGAGGTGTGAGAGACTGCACTGTACTGTAACCTCTGAGATGTGAGAGACTGCACTGTACTGTAACCTCTGAGAGGTGAGGGACTGCACTGTACTGTAACCTCTGAGATGTGAGAGACTGCACTGTACTGTAACCTCTGAGGTGTGAGAGACTGCACTGTACTGTAACCTCTGAGGTGAGAGACTGCACTGTACTGTAACCTCTGAGATGAGAGACTGTACTGTAACCTCTGAGGTGAGAGAGACTGCACTGTACTGTAACCTCTGAGATGTGAGAGACTGCACTGTACTGTAACCTCTGAGGTGAGAGACTGCACTGTACTGTAACCTCTGAGATGTGAGAGACTGCACTGTACTGTAACCTCTGAGATGTGAGAGACTGCACTGTACTGTAACCTCTGAGAGGTGAGGGACTGCACTGTACTGTAACCTCTGAGGTGAGAGACTGCACTGTACTGTAACCTCTGAGATGTGAGAGACTGCACTGTACTGTAACCTCTGAGATGTGAGAGACTGCACTGTACTGTAACCTCTGAGAGGTGAGGGACTGCACTGTACTGTAACCTCTGAGGTGAGAGAGACTGCACTGTACTGTAACCTCTGAGAGGTGAGAGACTGCACTGTACTGTAACCTCTGAGGTGAGAGAGACTGCACTGTACTGTAACCTCTGAGATGTGAGAGACAGAGAGACTGCACTGTACTGTAACCTCTGAGGTGAGAGACTGCACTGTACTGTAACCTCTGAGGTGAGAGACTGCACTGTACTGTAACCTCTGAGATGTGAGAGACTGCACTGTACTGTAACCTCTGAGGTGAGAGACTGCACTGTACTGTAACCTCTGAGGTGAGAGAGACTGCACTGTACTGTAACCTCTGAGGTGAGAGAGACTGCACTGTACTGTAACCTCTGAGATGTGAGAGACTGCACTGTACTGTAACCTCTGAGATGTGAGAGACTGCACTGTACTGTAACCTCTGAGGTGTGAGACTGCACTGTACTGTAACCTCTGAGATGTGAGAGACTGCACTGTACTGTAACCTCTGAGATGTGAGAGACTGCACTGTACTGTAACCTCTGAGGTGTGAGAGACTGCACTGTACTGTAACCTCTGAGGTGAGAGACTGCACTGTACTGTAACCTCTGAGGTGTGAGAGACAGAGAGACTGCACTGTACTGTAACCTCTGAGGTGTGAGAGACTGCACTGTACTGTAACCTCTGAGGTGAGAGACTGCACTGTACTGTAACCTCTGAGGTGAGAGACTGCACTGTACTGTAACCTCTGAGATGTGAGAGACTGCACTGTACTGTAACCTCTGAGGTGAGAGACTGCACTGTACTGTAACCTCTGAGGTGAGAGAGACTGCACTGTACTGTAACCTCTGAGGTGAGAGAGACTGCACTGTACTGTAACCTCTGAGATGTGAGAGACTGCACTGTACTGTAACCTCTGAGATGTGAGAGACTGCACTGTACTGTAACCTCTGAGGTGTGAGACTGCACTGTACTGTAACCTCTGAGATGTGAGAGACTGCACTGTACTGTAACCTCTGAGATGTGAGAGACTGCACTGTACTGTAACCTCTGAGGTGAGAGACTGCACTGTACTGTAACCTCTGAGGTGTGAGAGACAGAGAGACTGCACTGTACTGTAACCTCTGAGGTGTGAGAGACTGCACTGTACTGTAACCTCTGAGATGTGAGAGAGACTGCACTGTACTGTAACCTCTGAGATGTGAGAGACAGAGAGACTGCACTGTACTGTAACCTCTGAGGTGTGAGAGACAGAGAGACTGCACTGTACTGTAACCTCTGAGGTGTGAGAGACTGCACTGTACTGTAACCTCTGAGATGTGAGAGAGACTGTACTGTAACCTCTGAGGTGAGAGACTGCACTGTACTGTAACCTCTGAGGTGTGAGAGACTGCACTGTACTGTAACCTCTGAGAGGTGAGAGACTTCACTGTACTGTAACCTCTGAGGTGTGAGAGACTGCACTGTACTGTAACCTCTGAGGTGAGAGACTGCACTGTACTGTAACCTCTGAGGTGTGAGAGACTGCACTGTACTGTAACCTCTGAGATGTGAGAGACTGCACTGTACTGTAACCTCTGAGGTGTGAGAGACTGCACTGTACTGTAACCTCTGAGGTGTGAGAGACTGCACTGTACTGTAACCTCTGAGATGTGAGAGACTGCACTGTACTGTAACCTCTGAGGTGTGAGAGACTGCACTGTACTGTAACCTCTGAGGTGTGAGAGACTGCACTGTACTGTAACCTCTGAGGTGTGAGAGACTGCACTGTACTGTAACCTCTGAGGTGTGAGAGACAGAGAGACTGCACTGTACTGTAACCTCTGAGGTGTGAGAGACAGAGAGACTGCACTGTACTGTAACCTCTGAGGTGTGAGAGACTGCACTGTACTGTAACCTCTGAGATGTGAGAGAGACTGCACTGTACTGTAACCTCTGAGGTGTGAGAGACTGCACTGTACTGTAACCTCTGAGGTGTGAGAGACTGCACTGTACTGTAACCTCTGAGGTGTGAGAGACTGCACTGTACTGTAACCTCTGAGGTGTGAGAGACTGCACTGTACTGTAACCTCTGAGATGTGAGAGACTGCACTGTACTGTAACCTCTGAGGTGTGAGAGACTGCACTGTACTGTAACCTCTGAGGTGTGAGAGACTGCACTGTACTGTAACCTCTGAGATGTGAGAGACTGCACTGTACTGTAACCTGTGAGATGTGAGAGACTGCACTGTACTGTAACCTCTGAGATGTGAGAGACTGCACTGTACTGTAACCTCTGAGGTGTGAGAGACTGCACTGTACTGTAACCTCTGAGGTGTGAGGGACTGCACTGTACTGTAACCTCTGAGGTGTGAGAGACAGAGAGACTGCACTGTACTGTAACCTCTGAGATGTGAGAGACAGAGAGACTGCACTGTACTGTAACCTCTGAGGTGTGAGGGACAGAGACTGCACTGTGCTGTAACCTCTGAGGTGTGAGGGACAGAGACTGCACTGTGCTGTAACCTCTGAGGTGAGAGACTGCACTGTACTGTAACCTCTGAGATGTGAGAGACTGCACTGTACTGTAACCTCTGAGATGTGAGAGACTGCACTATACTGTAACCTCTGAGGTGAGAGAGACTGCACTGTACTGTAACCTCTGAGGTGTGAGAGACTGCACTGTACTGTAACCTCTGAGGTGTGAGAGACTGCACTGTACTGTAACCTCTGAGGTGTGAGAGACTGCACTGTACTGTAACCTCTGAGAGGTGAGAGACTGCACTGTACTGTAACCTCTGAGGTGAGAGAGACTGCACTGTACTGTAACCTCTGAGATGTGAGAGACAGAGAGACTGCACTGTACTGTAACCTCTGAGGTGTGAGAGACTGCACTGTAACCTCTGAGGTGTGAGAGACTGCACTGTACTGTAACCTCTGAGGTGTGAGAGACTGCACTGTACTGTAACCTCTGAGATGTGAGAGACTGCACTGTACTGTAACCTCTGAGATGTGAGAGACTGCACTGTACTGTAACCTCTGAGATGTGAGAGACTGCACTGTACTGTAACCTCTGAGGTGTGAGAGACTGCACTGTACGGTAACCTCTGAGGTGAGAGAGACAGAGAGACTGCACTGTACTGTAACCTCTGAGGTGTGAGAGACTGCACTGTACTGTAACCTCTGAGGTGAGAGACTGCACTGTACTGTAACCTCTGAGGTGAGAGACTGCACTGTACTGTAACCTCTGAGATGTGAGAGACTGCACTGTACTGTAACCTCTGAGATGTGAGAGACTGCACTGTACTGTAACCTCTGAGGTGAGAGACTGCACTGTACTGTAACCTCTGAGGTGAGAGACTGCACTGTACTGTAACCTCTGAGGTGTGAGAGACTGCACTGTACTGTAACCTCTGAGATGTGAGAGACTGCACTGTACTGTAACCTCTGAGGTGTGAGACTGCACTGTACTGTAACCTCTGAGATGTGAGAGACTGCACTGTACTGTAACCTCTGAGGTGAGAGACTGCACTGTACTGTAACCTCTGAGGTGAGAGACTGCACTGTACTGTAACCTCTGAGATGTGAGAGACAGAGAGACTGCACTGTACTGTAACCTCTGAGATGTGAGAGACAGAGAGACTGCACTGTACTGTAACCTCTGAGGTGTGAGAGACAGAGAGACTGCACTGTACTGTAACCTCTGAGGTGTGAGAGACTGCACTGTACTGTAACCTCTGAGATGTGAGAGAGACTGCACTGTACTGTAACCTCTGAGGTGAGAGACTGCACTGTACTGTAACCTCTGAGGTGTGAGAGACTGCACTGTACTGTAACCTCTGAGGTGTGAGAGACTGCACTGTACTGTAACCTCTGAGGTGTGAGAGACTGCACTGTACTGTAACCTCTGAGAGGTGAGAGACTGCACTGTACTGTAACCTCTGAGATGTGAGAGACTGCACTGTACTGTAACCTCTGAGGTGAGAGACTGCACTGTACTGTAACCTCTGAGGTGTGAGAGACTGCACTGTACTGTAACCTCTGAGGTGTGAGAGACTGCACTGTACTGTAACCTGTGAGGTGTGAGAGACTGCACTGTACTGTAACCTGTGAGGTGTGAGAGACTGCACAGTACTGTAACCTCTGAGAAGTGAGAGACTGCACTGTACTGTAACCTCTGAGATGTGAGAGACTGCACTGTACTGTAACCTCTGAGATGTGAGAGACTGCACTGTACTGTAACCTCTGAGATGTGAGAGACTGCACTGTACTGTAACCTCTGAGATGTGAGAGACTGCACTGTACTGTAACCTCTGAGGTGAGAGACTGCACTGTACTGTAACCTCTGAGGTGAGAGACTGCACTGTACTGTAACCTCTGAGATGTGAGAGACTGCACTGTACTGTAACCTCTGAGATGTGAGAGACTGCACTGTACTGTAACCTCTGAGGTGTGAGACTGCACTGTACTGTAACCTCTGAGATGTGAGAGACTGCACTGTACTGTAACCTCTGAGATGTGAGAGACTGCACTGTACTGTAACCTCTGAGGTGAGAGACTGCACTGTACTGTAACCTCTGAGGTGTGAGAGACTGCACTGTACTGTAACCTCTGAGATGTGAGACTGCACTGTACTGTAACCTCTGAGATGTGAGAGACAGAGAGACTGCACTGTACTGTAACCTCTGAGGTGTGAGAGACTGCACTGTACTGTAACCTCTGAGATGTGAGAGAGACTGCACTGTACTGTAACCTCTGAGATGTGAGAGACAGAGAGACTGCACTGTACTGTAACCTCTGAGGTGTGAGAGACAGAGAGACTGCACTGTACTGTAACCTCTGAGATGTGAGAGACTGCACTGTACTGTAACCTCTGAGGTGTGAGACTGCACTGTACTGTAACCTCTGAGATGTGAGAGACTGCACTGTACTGTAACCTCTGAGATGTGAGACTGCACTGTACTGTAACCTCTGAGATGTGAGAGACAGAGAGACTGCACTGTACTGTAACCTCTGAGGTGTGAGAGACTGCACTGTACTGTAACCTCTGAGATGTGAGAGAGACTGCACTGTACTGTAACCTCTGAGATGTGAGAGACAGAGAGACTGCACTGTACTGTAACCTCTGAGGTGTGAGAGACAGAGAGACTGCACTGTACTGTAACCTCTGAGATGTGAGAGACTGCACTGTACTGTAACCTCTGAGGTGTGAGACTGCACTGTACTGTAACCTCTGAGATGTGAGAGACTGCACTGTACTGTAACCTCTGAGGTGAGAGACTGCACTGTACTGTAACCTCTGAGATGTGAGAGACTGCACTGTACTGTAACCTCTGAGATGTGAGAGACTGCACTGTACTGTAACCTCTGAGGTGTGAGAGACTGCACTGTACTGTAACCTCTGAGGTGTGAGAGACTGCACTGTACTGTAACCTCTGAGGTGTGAGAGACTGCACTGTACTGTAACCTCTGAGGTGTGAGAGACTGCACTGTACTGTAACCTCTGAGGTGTGAGAGACAGAGAGACTGCACTGTACTGTAACCTCTGAGGTGTGAGAGACTGCACTGTACTGTAACCTCTGAGATGTGAGAGAGACTGCACTGTACTGTAACCTCTGAGGTGAGAGACTGCACTGTACTGTAACCTCTGAGGTGTGAGAGACTGCACTGTACTGTAACCTCTGAGATGTGAGAGACAGAGAGACTGCACTGTACCGTAACCTCTGAGGTGTGAGAGACAGAGAGACTGCACTGTACTGTAACCTCTGAGGTGTGAGAGACTGCACTGTACTGTAACCTCTGAGATGTGAGAGAGACTGCACTGTACTGTAACCTCTGAGATGTGAGAGACTGCACTGTACTGTAACCTCTGAGATGTGAGAGACTGCACTGTACTGTAACCTCTGAGATGTGAGAGACTGCACTGTACTGTAACCTCTGAGGTGTGAGAGACTGCACTGTACTGTAACCTCTGAGGTGTGAGAGCCAGAGAGACTGCACTGTACTGTAACCTCTGAGATGTGAGAGACTGCACTGTACTGTAACCTCTGAGGTGTGAGAGACTGCACTGTACTGTAACCTCTGAGGTGTGAGAGACTGCACTGTACTGTAACCTCTGAGGTGTGAGAGACTGCACTGTACTGTAACCTCTGAGGTGTGAGAGACTGCACTGTACTGTAACCTCTGAGATGTGAGAGACTGCACTGTACTGTAACCTCTGAGGTGTGAGAGACTGCACTGTACTGTAACCTCTGAGGTGAGAGACTGCACTGTACTGTAACCTCTGAGGTGAGAGACTGCACTGTACTGTAACCTCTGAGATGTGAGAGACTGCACTGTACTGTAACCTCTGAGATGTGAGAGACTGCACTGTACTGTAACCTCTGAGAGGTGAGGGACTGCACTGTACTGTAACCTCTGAGGTGAGAGACTGCACTGTACTGTAACCTCTGAGATGTGAGAGACTGCACTGTACTGTAACCTCTGAGATGTGAGAGACTGCACTGTACTGTAACCTCTGAGAGGTGAGGGACTGCACTGTACTGTAACCTCTGAGAGGTGAGAGACTGCACTGTACTGTAACCTCTGAGATGTGAGAGACTGCACTGTACTGTAACCTCTGAGATGTGAGAGACTGCACTGTACTGTAACCTCTGAGATGTGAGAGACTGCACTGTACTGTAACCTCTGAGGTGAGAGAGACTGCACTGTACTGTAACCTCTGAGGTGAGAGAGACTGCACTGTACTGTAACCTCTGAGGTGAGAGAGACTGCACTGTACTGTAACCTCTGAGGTGAGAGACTGCACTGTACTGTAACCTCTGAGGTGAGAGAGACTGCACTGTACTGTAACCTCTGAGGTGAGAGAGACTGCACTGTACTGTAACCTCTGAGATGTGAGAGACTGCACTGTACTGTAACCTCTGAGATGTGAGAGACTGCACTGTACTGTAACCTCTGAGATGTGAGAGACTGCACTGTACTGTAACCTCTGAGGTGAGAGACTGCACTGTACTGTAACCTCTGAGGTGTGAGAGACAGAGAGACTGCACTGTACTGTAACCTCTGAGGTGTGAGAGACTGCACTGTACTGTAACCTCTGAGATGTGAGAGAGACTGCACTGTACTGTAACCTCTGAGATGTGAGAGACAGAGAGACTGCTCTGTACTGTAACCTCTGAGGTGTGAGAGACAGAGAGACTGCACTGTACTGTAACCTCTGAGGTGTGAGAGACTGCACTGTACTGTAACCTCTGAGATGTGAGAGAGACTGCACTGTACTGTAACCTCTGAGAGGTGAGAGACTGCACTGTACTGTAACCTCTGAGGTGTGAGAGACTGCACTGTACTGTAACCTCTGAGGTGTGAGAGACTGCACTGTACTGTAACCTCTGAGATGTGAGAGACTGCACTGTACTGTAACCTCTGAGGTGAGAGACTGCACTGTACTGTAACCTCTGAGGTGTGAGAGACTGCACTGTACTGTAACCTCTGAGGTGTGAGAGACTGCACTGTACTGTAACCTGTGAGGTGTGAGAGACTGCACTGTACTGTAACCTCTGAGATGTGAGAGACTGCACTGTACTGTAACCTCTGAGATGTGAGAGACTGCACTGTACTGTAACCTCTGAGATGTGAGACTGCACTGTACTGTAACCTCTGAGATGTGAGAGACAGAGAGACTGCACTGTACTGTAACCTCTGAGGTGTGAGAGACAGAGAGACTGCACTGTACTGTAACCTCTGAGGTGTGAGAGACTGCACTGTACTGTAACCTCTGAGATGTGAGAGAGACTGCACTGTACTGTAACCTCTGAGGTGTGAGAGACTGCACTGTACTGTAACCTCTGAGGTGTGAGAGACTGCACTGTACTGTAACCTCTGAGGTGTGAGAGACTGCACTGTACTGTAACCTCTGAGGTGTGAGAGACTGCACTGTACTGTAACCTCTGAGGTGTGAGAGACAGAGAGACTGCACTGTACTGTAACCTCTGAGATGTGAGAGACAGAGAGACTGCACTGTACTGTAACCTCTGAGATGTGAGAGACTGCACTGTACTGTAACCTCTGAGGTGTGAGGGACAGAGACTGCACTGTGCTGTAACCTCTGAGGTGTGAGGGACAGAGACTGCACTGTGCTGTAACCTCTGAGGTAAGAGACTGCACTGTACTGTAACCTCTGAGATGTGAGAGACTGCACTGTACTGTAACCTCTGAGATGTGAGAGACTGCACTGTACTGTAACCTCTGAGGTGTGAGAGACTGCACTGTACTGTAACCTCTGAGGTGTGAGAGACTGCACTGTACTGTAACCTCTGAGAGGTGAGAGACTGCACTGTACTGTAACCTCTGAGGTGAGAGACTGCACTGTACTGTAACCTCTGAGGTGAGAGAGACTGCACTGTACTGTAACCTCTGAGATGTGAGAGACAGAGAGACTGCACTGTACTGTAACCTCTGAGGTGTGAGAGACTGCACTGTACTGTAACCTCTGAGATGTGAGAGAGACTGCACTGTACTGTAACCTCTGAGATGTGAGAGACAGAGAGACTGCACTGTACTGTAACCTCTGAGATGTGAGAGACTGCACTGTACTGTAACCTCTGAGGTGTGAGAGACTGCACTGTACTGTAACCTCTGAGGTGTGAGAGACTGCACTGTACTGTAACCTCTGAGATGTGAGAGACTGCACTGTACTGTAACCTCTGAGATGTGAGAGAGACTGCACTGTACTGTAACCTCTGAGGTGAGAGACTGCACTGTACTGTAACCTCTGAGGTGTGAGAGACTGCACTGTACTGTAACCTCTGAGATGTGAGAGACAGAGAGACTGCACTGTACTGTAACCTCTGAGGTGTGAGAGACAGAGAGACTGCACTGTACTGTAACCTCTGAGGTGTGAGAGACTGCACTGTACTGTAACCTCTGAGATGTGAGAGAGACTGCACTGTACTGTAACCTCTGAGGTGTGAGAGACTGCACTGTACTGTAACCTCTGAGGTGTGAGAGACTGCACTGTACTGTAACCTCTGAGGTGTGAGAGACTGCACTGTACTGTAACCTCTGAGGTGTGAGAGACTGCACTGTACTGTAACCTCTGAGATGTGAGAGACAGAGAGACTGCACTGTACTGTAACCTCTGAGATGTGAGAGACTGCACTGTACTGTAACCTCTGAGATGTGAGAGACTGCACTGTACTGTAACCTCTGAGATGTGAGAGACTGCACTGTACTGTAACCTCTGAGGTGTGAGACTGCACTGTACTGTAACCTCTGAGATGTGAGAGACTGCACTGTACTGTAACCTCTGAGATGTGAGAGACTGCACTGTACTGTAACCTCTGAGGTGAGAGACTGCACTGTACTGTAACCTCTGAGGTGTGAGAGACAGAGAGACTGCACTGTACTGTAACCTCTGAGGTGTGAGAGACTGCACTGTACTGTAACCTCTGAGATGTGAGAGAGACTGCACTGTACTGTAACCTCTGAGGTGAGAGACTGCACTGTACTGTAACCTCTGAGGTGTGAGAGACTGCACTGTACTGTAACCTCTGAGGTGTGAGAGACTGCACTGTACTGTAACCTCTGAGGTGTGAGAGACTGCACTGTACTGTAACCTCTGAGGTGTGAGAGACTGCACTGTACTGTAACCTCTGAGGTGTGAGAGACTGCACTGTACTGTAACCTCTGAGGTGTGAGAGACTGCACTGTACTGTAACCTCTGAGAGGTGAGAGACTGCACTGTACTGTAACCTCTGAGATGTGAGAGACTGCACTGTACTGTAACCTCTGAGATGTGAGAGACTGCACTGTACTGTAACCTCTGAGCTGTGAGAGACTGCACTGTACTGTAACCTCTGAGTGTGAGAGACTGCACTGTACTGTAACCTCTGAGGTGTGAGAGACTGCACTGTACTGTAACCTGTGAGTGTGAGAGACTGCACTGTACTGTAACCTCTGAGATGTGAGAGACAGAGAGACTGCACTGTACCGTAACCTCTGAGGTGTGAGAGACAGAGAGACTGCACTGTACCTGTAACCTCTGAGGTGT